>NC_080179.1:835000-950096 GCF_950295315.1 Erinaceus europaeus
CCAACACCTGGCCTCCCCCCCTTTAAATTTTTTCATAGAGACAAAAGAGCAGGAGATAGGGAGGGAGGAGGGAGACACCTGCCTCTCGGCCCCACTGCTGTGACGCAATCATACAGGTGGGCATGTGTGGTGAAGTGAAGTGTGCCGGGCTTTCTGACAGAACTCAGGGCCTGTGAACACAGGGCGGATGCTCTAGTGGGGCTGTGTGTTAGCTGTGTGCCGGGCTTTCTGACAGAACTAAGGGCACGTGAACACAGGGCGGATGCTCTAGTGGGGCTGCGTGTTAGCTGTGTGCCGGGCTTTCTGACAGAACTCAGGGCCTGTGAACACAGGGCGGATCCTCTAGTGGGGCTGTGTGTTAGCTGTGTGCCGGGCTTTCTGACAGAACTAAGGGCATGTGAAGCACCGTGCGGATCTTAAACTGCCTAAAATTAAAACCTGCAGCTTTTTTTTTTACTAGAAATGTATAAAACATTGCTACATCGAGCTTCCATAAACTAACACCATGAAAGCAAAAGACAAATGAATTCTCGAGGAACAGCTAAAATTTGTCTGACCGATCCAGTGTTTTTTTTTCCCTATTATTCTTTTACCTTTATCAGTTTTGTTAGGACAGAGAGAAATTGAGAGGGAAGAGCAATAGAGAGAGAGGTAGAGAGAGAGGGATGGGGTGGGAGAGGAGGAAGAGGGAGAGAGAGAGAGAGAGAGGGAGAGAGAGGGAGGGAGAGAGAGGGAGAGGGAGAGAAAGAGAGGGAGAGGGAGAGAGAGGTAGAGAGAGAGGGACAGAGAGAAAGAGGGAGAGAGAGGGAGAGAGAGAGGGAGATGGAGTTTGAGTCCAGGAGAGCCTGTGAGCCCGCCGGGTGTGGTGCCCCCGCCCCTGCGCCCCCAGGAGCTGCCCTACGACGCCCTGCGCTACATGACCGGCGAGTGCAACTACGGCGGCCGCGTGACGGACGACTGGGACCGGCGGACGCTGCGTAGCATCCTCAACAAGTTCTTCAACGCCGAGCTGGTGCAGAACCCCGACTACAAGTTCGACTCGAGCGGCCTCTACTTCGCCCCTCCGCCCGGCGACGTGAGTACCCCTGGCCACCTGCTCGCGGCCCCGTCCCGGCGGCCCTGACGCCGAACAGCTGTTGATTCTGTAGGGTGAAAGCGACAGAGGAGCCGCACGGTCACGGCGGTCGGCCCTGCAGCCCTGCCCTTTCTCTGGACGTGTGGCCCGGAGGGTCCCCTGCCGTGCGCACAAGGCCCAGCAGCCAGCAGCCAGCAGCCAGCAGGCCCCGCACCACCTGGCTGCGGCGCGGCCTCCCTCCCGCCTCGCTCCCACCGAAGGGGCCCTTGTTTTTCTCGCTCAGTTGTCCTCTGTCTTTCTACTTATTGATTCTAACTGTGAGCCAGGTGGACAGAAAAGGGAGCCTTCCACGCCCGGCCGTGTCGGTCCGCTCCAGAGGGACGGCTCCCCCGGGCAGAGGGCGGCCCTGACCCAGTGTCCGTCTCTGCAGCACAAAAGCTACATCGAGTACACCAAGACCCTGCCGCTGACGCCGGCGCCCGAGATCTTCGGGATGAACGCCAACGCCGACATCACCAAGGACCAGTCGGAGACCCAGCTGCTGTTTGACAATATCCTGCTCACACAGGTGTGCGGTCGCTGCCGGCCAGTGTCCCGCAGATGTCAGAGGTCGTCCTCTGGACGGAAGCCCCTGTCCCCCTGCCCCTCCTCCCCCTCTCCCCGATGAGCAGCGTCCAGATTATATATTAGGCCCCTTCTTAGTGGGAGAATTCCAGAGATGCTCGGGCACCAGTTTAATGCCAGAATCCACGTAGAATCTTGTCCGTTTCATTTCTTACATTCCAGGAAGGTGTCAGTGACATCATTGACGCAAATACTAGATAACGAAATCTGGCCCTTTCTCTGTGTGTGTGTGTTTTTTTTTTTGCCATTTTTTATCAATGTAAAATTGCTCTTTCAGAAAGCTTGCTTTGATCGCCTGCCTTTTCTCAGCACCTCTCCTTGGTCCTCCTGGTTCAAGGAGGAAACTCTGAGACAGGTTTTCCCGTCAAGCTCGCGTCTCCTGGGCCTGACTCTGATTCCCTGCTCGCTTGGCCGCCTCTTCCCCACAGCGTCTCCTCCTGTCTCACCGAGGGGCTCGCTGGCCAACCTGGCCGCTTCCTCCTGGCCGCTCCGGCCTCTAAATGTCAGCCGTGGTTCTGTCTCCCCTCCAGTGACCGTCCGCAGCTGGGTCCCCACCTCATGGCCGTTGTCGGTGCTTGAGCGCCTCTTGTGTGGAGGTGCCATACAGACAGCCTGCCTGATAGAAGCCACAAGCCACCGCCGTTCCGTATTCCCAGCTCTCCTAGGACCCTAACAAGGACTGTGGATTAAAGTCTCAACTCTTTCTAGTCTCGTTCAGCAGAAGCCGGCGCCAAATCTTCGGATGAAGTGGTCAGCGAGGTTGCTGGTGACATCTTGGGGAAGCTTCCCAACAACTTTGACATAGAGTCTGCGATGAGGAGGTACCCCACCACTTACACCCAGAGCATGAACACGGTGCTCGTCCAGGAGATGGGGCGGTTCAACAAGCTGCTGCAGACCATCAGAGAGTCCTGCGTCCACATCCAAAAAGCAATCAAGGTGAGGTGCTAGACAGTCCTGCGTCCACATCCAAAAAGCAATCAAGGTGAGGTGCTAGACAGTCCTGCGTCCGCATCCAAAATGCAATCAAGGTGGGGGTGCTAGAGAGTCCTGCGTCCACATCCAAAAAGCAATCAAGGTGAGGTGCTAGAGAGTCCTGTGTCCACATCCAAAAAGCAATCAAGGTGGGGGTGCTAGAGAGTCCTGTGTCCACATCCAAAAAGCAATCAAGGTGGGGGTGCTAGAGAGTCCTGCGTCCACATCCAAAATGCAATCAAGGTGGGGGGGGGGTTCTAGACAGTCCTGTGTCCACATCCAAAATGCAATCAAGGTGGGGGGGGGTGCTAGACAGTCCTGCGTCCACATCCAAAATGCAATCAAGGTAGGGGTGCTAGAGAGTCCTGCGTCCACATCCAAAAAGCAATCAAGGTGGGGGTGCTAGAGAGTCCTGCGTCCACATCCAAAAGGGAATCAAGGTGGGGGGGGGTTCTAGACAGTCCTGCGTCCACATCCAAAAAGCAATCAAGGTGGGGGGGTGCTAGAGAGTCCTGCGTCCACATCCAAAATGCAATCAAGGTAGGGGTGCTAGAGAGTCCTGTGTCCACATCCAAAAAGCAATCAAGGTGGGGGTGCTAGAGAGTCCTGCGTCCACATCCAAAAGGGAATCAAGGTGGGGGGGGGGTTCTAGACAGTCCTGCGTCCACATCCAAAAAGCAATCTAGGTGGGGGGGTGCTAGAGAGTCCTGCGTCCACATCCAAAATGCAATCAAGGTAGGGGTGCTAGAGAGTCCTGCGTCCACATCCAAAAAGCAATCAAGGTGGGGGTGCTAGAGAGTCCTGCGTCCACATCCAAAAGGGAATCAAGGTGGGGGGGGGGGGTTCTAGACAGTCCTGCGTCCACATCCAAAAAGCAATCAAGGTGGGGGGGGTGCTAGACAGTCCTGCGTCCACATCCAAATGCAATCAAGGTGGGGCGGGGGGGGGGGGCTAGAATGAAGCCATCGGGTCAGATGCCTCCGACGTTTACTGTTAATATTCACGGGCACAGAGTCTGTGCAATTCTGTTCTTGGTTATGGAGATGAAAGAGAGAAAGGAAGGGAGGAAGAAAGGAAAGAAAGAGGAAAAGAGAGGAGGGAGGTAGAGAGGAAGGAAGGGAGGGAGGGAGGGAGGGGTGGGTGGTGGCGCACCTGGTTTAGCACACACAGCACTGGACACAGGACCTGCTCAAGGATCCGGGTTCCCACCTGCAAGGTGAAGCAGGGCTGCAGGTGTCTCTGTCTGTCTGTCTGTCCCTCTCTCTATCTCCTCCTGCCCTGTCCATTTCTCTCTGTCTTTATTCAATAATAAACATTTTAAAGGTCTTAAACTTTATTCTGTAGCTTGAAGGTAAAGAGAAGCCATTAGGGAATTTGCAGCAAGGACATGAAATGCTGTGCGTTACACTTTTAAAGTTCACTCTGGCCAGTGGAGAAAGGGTTGCAGAGAGAGAAGTGTTCCATCCACACAAGGCTAAGGCCGAGGCTTGACCAGAGGAGGCCGGCCCCACCGCGCAAAGCGCTTGGCTGTGAGCTGTCTTGGGAAGAGGAGCCTGCACTGATGGTGAACAGGGACAGAGGGAGGTGCCCTCTAGGCAAGGGGAGGAGCTGAGGAAGGGGCAGCTCTCGGGGAGGCAAAAGCACCTCGTTCTGATGGTGTTCCTTCTGAAATGCCGGTCTTTTTTTTTTTTAATAATTATTTATTTACTTCCTTTTGTGGCCCTTGTTGTTTTACTGTTGTAGTTATTATTGTTGTTATTGATGTCGTCGTTGTTAGGACCGAGAGAAATGGAGAGAGGAGGGGAAGACAGAGAGGGGGAGAGAAAGACAGACACCTGCAGACCTGCTCCACCGCCTGTGAAGCGACTCCCCTGCAGGTGGGGAGCCGGGGGCTCGAACGGGATCCTTAAGCCTGTCCCTACGCTTCGCGACACCTGCGCTTAACCCGCTGCGCCACCTCCGACTCCCTGAATTGCTGGTCTTTCCGCGGAGAGCCTGAGCTGGCTGCTGGTGTTGGCTCTGGTGCTCAAGGAGGAAGCCAGGATGGGCCGACTGTCCGTCCTCACATGCCAGCCCCCCTGAGAAGTGGAGCCGCTTCCTCCTCTGAGAGGCCTACCCATCTGAACCACGTTCACTTTCCCCCAGCCCTGCTCAGCTCTGGCTGATGGTGGTGCGGGGACGGAGCCTGGGACTGTGGAGCCTCCTGCAGACCATCCTGCTGTCATGTAATTGCCCGTCCCCGCCTCCATGTCTCCTTGGTGTGGAGAAGGAAATTCTTGCCATTTGAAAGCCCTGACTTAGGGCGGTCTTTGTGAGCAATATGAATTCATGAATCACGTTCCTGTCTTTTCTCAACATCTCACTGAAAGGGACCAAGGGACCTAATTTCAAAAAGTCTCACCACACCATTTACCGCATGCATCAGACCTAGTCGTTCTTAAACATGCTAGCTGGAAAGACAAAAAGATCCGCTATACAAACTACCATTTTCTTCAAAGAAAAAAGACAAAACTACTCCTTTTATCTACATAAAAGATATAAATCCCTACAGTAAACTTAACAAAAGGATATGTTGGGGGCCAGGTGATGGCGCACCTGGTTAGGCACACACATGACAGGGCACAAGGACTCAGGTTTAAGCCCCTGGTCCCCACCTTCAGGGCGAAGCTTCACAAGCAGTGGAACAGGTCTGCAGGTGTCTGTCTCATCCCTTCAATTTCTCAGTCTCTATCCAATAGTAAATAAGAATATTAAAAAAAAAAAAAAGAATCTGGTGACCCTGTATTTACAAAATGGCCTGGGGACTAAGGAGGTGTCTTAGCAGTAGAGCCTGTGTCTTGTGTATTGGAAGCCTGACTTCCGCCCGTGGCAGCACATAAAAACAAGAGGACACGGGAGGCGGGCTGTAGCGCAGCGGGTTAAGCGCAGGTGGCGCAGAGCGCAAGGACCGGCATAAGGATCCCGGTTCGAACCCCGGCTCCCCACTTGCAGGGGAGTCGCTTCCCAGGCGGTGAAGCAGGTCTGCAGGTGTCTGTCTTTCTCTCCCCCTCTCTGTCTTCCCCTCCTCTCTCCATTTCTCTCTGTCCTGTCCAACAACAACAATAATAACTACAACAATAAAACAAGGGCAACAAAAGGGATTAAATAAATAAATAAATATTAAAAAGAAACGAGGACAAAGCCAAACAGCGAGCGGGATTCTCGAGATGGAGGGTGGCGCTCTGCCCCCTCTCTCCTGGGTCTGATAAAAAGCACTTCACTTACCCTAATGTTCCTAGGCATGCGACTGGCAAACACATGCCACGCACAGGCGTGCGCCATACATGTACGCACGGACACGCCCGTCCACAGGTGTGTGTGAGGTGGCAGAGGGCTGGGGCTGACCGTGTTCCTGGGCCCACATCCCGGTACCACATGGAAGCACGTCACTGTTCAAGACTCATAGGGACATTCGTGAATATGGTGTGAAGAAAACCACGCAGCCGCTCTCAGATTCACCATAAACTAAAGTGTGGTCATTCAGGCCACGGGCCCAGCAGGAGGCTGGAGGCAAAAATTTTAAAAAAGGTGGAGCACCCAGTCAAGCACATACAGTACTAAGCGCAAGGACCGGTGCAAGGATCCCGGTTCGAGCCCCCGGCTTCCCACCTGCAGGGGAGTGGCTTCACAGGCAGTAAAGTAGGTCTGCAGGTGTCTGTCTTTCTCTCCCCCTCTCTGTCTTCCCCTCCTCTCTCCATTTCTCTCTGTCCTACCCAGTAAAATGGAAAAAATGGCCAGCAGGAGCAGTGGATTCATAATGCCAGCACTGAGCCCCAGCAATAACCCTGGAGGCAAAAAAAAAAAAAGGAAAAAAGGACAAGGATTTTTAAAGACATCAAAGTTTGAGCATCTGTCCGTCAGTAATTCAAAATGGCATAGGATCAGCTGGATGCAGGTAACATACAGGGTGTTTAAATTTTTCAAAGAGGTTTATATTTCTGTTTTTCCTCATCCTTTCAGGGGTCAGAAACTATTAGTTAGTTGCGTGTTTATATGACAGACAAGTGAAGTCAAACTTAGCTTGTGATTTAGTAATTGGTAAGTAGTCAGGATTAGAATTCTCCATTGAAATTTGATTAGGTACAATTTTTAGCGTAGAGCCCAAGGCTTATGTGGAAAGTCACCTCTCCTGCCCGCTTTGGCTCAGTTTCACAGCTGAACCGTGAGAGTCATAGACTACGTTATCACGAAGGCCTCTGCGTGGGGCAGCCCCTCTCTGGCTCTGTCCTGCTGACTGACGCTGCTGTGCTCTAGGGGCTGGTCGTGATGTCCACAGAACTCGAGGAAGTTGTTGGCAGTATTCTCAATGTCAAGATCCCAGTCATGTGGATGGGCAAATCTTACCCAAGCCTTAAACCCCTCGGGAGTTACGTGAACGACTTCCTCGCGAGGCTCAAGTTCTTACAGGTGAGCTTCTCCGAGCGCCCGCACACTAAGTCCCGTTTCTGCCTCACTCTTTCACGAGCACACCTAATGCGGTGAAGCTTGCTGCCTCATTTCCGTGTGCGTCCCGGGTAAGGTGAGCAGTGCTCAGTGCTGCATGCCATTTCTAGAACTGATGTCGCTCTGGCAGACTGCTGATAGCCACGAGAAGTAGAGCCCGGGAATGTCTCTGGGAGCAGGTTTCCTGCTGAGTGAAGTGAGAGAGAGAGAGACACCTGCAGCCCTGCTTCACTTGTGGAGCTGCCCCTGCAGGTGGGGACCAGGGCCTTGAACGTGGAGCCTTGTGCACTTAACCAGGTAAGCCGCCACCTGGCCCCAAAGTGAGGATTTAAGTCAGTGGTACCCAAAGAATGAAAACAACCCTTTATATAGGCTGACTTCTTTCCTCCCTTCTTTCTTTCCTTCCTTCCTTCCTTCCTTCCTCCCTCTTTTCTTTCTTTTTATCTTTCTTTTTTTTTTTTTTTTTGTCACCTGGGTTATGACTGGGGCTTGGTACAGGCACCATGAATAATCCACTGCTCCTGGAGGCTTTTTTTTTCTCTTTTCTCTCTCTCTCTTTTTTTTTTTTTACTTTTCTTATTTGATAGGACAGAGAGAAATTGAGAGGGGGGAGAGAGAAGGGAGAGAGACCCCTGCAGACCTGCTTCACCACCTGTGAAGCACCCCGCCCCCCCTGCAGGTGGGGTGTGGGGCTCGAACCCCAGTCTTTGAGCTTAGCACTGTGTGTGCTTAACCAGGGGCGCCACCGGCCGAGCCCTGTGCTGGCTCCCCACTAACACACATCCCTAGATCACTTCTTAGAAGCAGCACCGTCTCCGTGGGCGGCATTCGTGTGGGTCCGGAGACCAGGACACTGCTGCCTGGGCTCAGACAATCGTGCTGGTGGCGCTCAGCAGCCCGCAGCCGCCTTAGCCGTGCTCAGTATGGGACACTATGTCACGCCATAAATACCCGCTTACTAACTCCCTAGTGTTACCACTGTACTTTTCCTTTTGTGGTTTCCTGCTTCATTTGAAAGGACAGAGAGAAATGGTGTGGGGAGAGGGAGAGAGACAGGTAAGCACACCTGCAGATCTGCCTCACTGCAATGGTGTGGGGAGCCGGGTTCAAGCCTGGACCCTGGAGCCTGCTCATGTGTGCGCTCAGCCAGGTGTGCCACTGCCAGGCCCCTAAAAGCTTGCTTTTAAAATGCTTAGTAAGTGTGGTCATTTTCTTTACTTTTTCCCCCCAGAGCACAGCTCAGCTCTGGCTTATGGTGGTGAAGGGGGTCGAACCTGGGACTTTGGAGTCTCACGCTTGAGTCTCTTTGCATGACCACTATGCTATCTCCCCATCCCTTCTCTCCTTTTCTCTCTTGGTCTTTCTTATATTCTTTATCTCTCTTTCTTATATTCCTTCTCCCTCTCCCTCCCGTTTTGAGCAGAGGAGAGCGCTGCTCAGCTCTGGCTTATGGGCTGATGGTGATGGGGGATTGAACCTATGAGCCTGGCGCCTCAGGCAGGAGAGTCTGCATAACAATCATGCTCCTTACCTGCACTGATCTTCATTCCTTCCACTCTGCTGGCTCCTTACAAATCTACTTCATTTCTGTGCATTAGCTCTCACTGCGCGTAGCGTCTCCTGACAGAGTCCCTGAGTGCCTGTGAAGCTGGCAGCTGCATCACACACACTGATGCCTAAGCTGGAGCAAAGGGCATGACCGCGAAATCAGAATCTTCTCTGCACTTTGCCTGCTTGAGGCTTTTGGAGATGTGGTTTGTTCGTCCTCAGAGTTGAGTTTAGAGTCCGTCCCTCAGGCATTTGCTGATGAAATAATGCTTTTTTATGGATTTTTTCTTTTTTCATTTATTTCCTTTTGTTGCCCTAAAATAATGCTTTAAGTTGTTATTTCTTTCACACTGGTTTACATTATCATGCTATTTGATAAGTATAGTCACACCGTTAGGGAAAAATCCAAAAGACTGGAGCCCAGGTGGGTCAAGGGGAAAGGAGTCTTTTTTATTCATGCGGATCAAGATTTCAGATCACTTTGAGAACTCTGGCCTAGACCCAAGTTAAGTTTCAGTTTTTATCCTGACGAGATAGACAACTAAGGACAAAATGTGGCAGAAGCCCTGTCTAGCCGCCAACACTGCCAGGCACATTTCCTGTTCTGTAGAAAGCGTGTCTTGGCCCTCTGCTCATGAAGGTCAGCCCCCGTTCTCCATTTTCACTGGCTGACCTGCCGCAGCTGAGTCTGCACGTCCTGCCTCTCTCCACCTTCTCAGCCCTTCTGTTCTGTCTTCTGCTCTGAGTTGGGCCTTCTACAGACACACCGCATCTTACTATAAGCACATATTAGAAGCACACCCTAGGGTCGGGACCTCTGGAGACTCAGCATCCACACCCTGTGTGTGTGACCCAGCCCCCGTCTGGGGAGAGATGCTTGCGGACAGATCTTCTTAAGCGGCGCGTGTGGAGGCCGGAGACTCACCTGTGCTCTGACATCCATCACAGCAATGGTACGAGACCGGCCCTCCTCCGGTCTTCTGGCTTTCCGGATTCTTCTTCACACAAGCCTTTCTGACGGGGGCCCAGCAGAACTATGCCCGGAAATACACCATCCCCATTGACCTTCTGGGGTTTGACTATGAAGTGATGGACGACAAAGAGTACAAGAGCGCTCCGGAGGACGGTGAGTGCCAGGGCGGGATAAAGGAGCGCTGGACGAGAATCCATTCGTGTTTTTCTTAATTTTTTTATTTAAATTTTTTTTATTGATTTAAAAAAGGAAACATTGACTAAACCATAGGATTAGAGGGGTACAACTCCACACAGTTCCCACCACCAGAGCTCCGCATCCCATCCCCTCCCCTGACAGCTTTCCTATTCTTTATCCCTCTGGGAGCATGGACCCAGGGTCATTGTGGGATGCAGAAGGTGGGAGGTCTGGCTTCTGTAATTGCTTCCCCGCTGAACATGGGTGGTGTTTACTTTTATTATTTTATTTAATTTTTGTCTTTATTTACTGGGCAGAGACAGCCAGAAATTGAAAAGGTAAGGGGAGATGCAGAGGGAGAAAGAGAGACACCTGCTTCACCATGTGCAAAGCTTTCCCCCTGCGGGTGGGGACTGAGGGCTTGAACCTGGGCCCTTGTGCACTGCAACATGCTCTACCAGGCGCAACACATCCCAGCCCCCCATGTCAACTTTTATAAGTTCGACCATCCCGTGTGTAACTGAGCCTCAGACTGTTGAGGGGAAAAGCCTGTGGTCTGACAGAAAACAAGGTAAGTTGGTAAGGGCAATGACGAGGCTTGAAGCATGTATGTCCACTGTGTTACTTTGTTTTTGCGAATTTGAAACAGAAAAGCACCAGTGTGGTCGTCAGATTTGAAACATGTATATAGTCAGCTATGATCTGTAACTGAGCCCCTGGCTACCTCTTTACTGCAGCTTGTGAATAGGGATGCTATTCCTGTGCAGAGTCTATTATCTTTAAAATGCTGCAGGTTCCTGAACTGTCCCAGTGAGGTTGCCTGTAGGTAAGTGATGTCAGAGTGCTCTGCTCGATACTGCCAAGACAGCTCTGCCTCTTTATTCACTTCTGGGCAGCCCCGGCTCACTGTGAGGCCGGCCGTGCTGAGGATGAGCGCCCATCCATCCGGGCTTAGCTTCTTGCTTCTTATTTTATGCGGGTGTTCTACTTCTTAAAACCCCTACTTTGCATGGAAATTGTTGAGTGTCGATGTCACTATTAAACCTTCACTGAAAATTCAAACCAAGAGGGCTGGGTGGTAGCGCAGTGGGTTAAGCGCAGGTGGCACAAGGGCAGGCGTAGGGATCCTGGTTTGAGCACCCGGCTCCCCACCTGCAGGGGAGTCGCTTCACAGGCAGTGAAGCAGGTCTGCAGGTGTCTGTCTTTCTCTCCCCCTCTCTGCTCTCTGTCTTCCCCTCCTCTCTCCATTTCTCTCTGTCCTGTCCAACAACAACGATATCAACAACAACAACAATAATAAACACAACAATGATAAAACAACAAGGTCAACAAAAAGGGGGGGGGGAAGCCTGCAAGCCAGGCCTTTCTGTTACTCGGTCTTTGTTTTCACTCAGTTAATTGCCAAAAAGAAATAACATTGTAGGGGCCGGTTAAGCACAAGGACAGGCGCAAGGATCCTGGTTCGAGCCCCCGGCTTCCCACCTGCAGGGGGGTCACTCCACAGGTGGTGAAGCAGGTCTGCAGGTGCCTTTCTCTCCTCCTACCTTCCCACCTCTCTCGATTTCTCAGTCCTACCCAATACAACGGAGAAGGAATAGCCACCAGAAGCAGTGGTTCGTAGTACCAGCAGTGAGCCCCAGTGGTAACTCCGGGGGCAAAAAGAAGCAAGTCTTATGCACCCACGTGCTGTGTTGCTCAGCAGTTGGCGTGTGGCATGACGTTCTGGAAGGGGCGCATCCTTCCTCTCCCCGCAGACTGGCAGACTGTAGAGAGGACTGTCCTGAGCACGGCCTAGAGGCTGGGGAGGAGCCCTGTTCACACGCCCCCGGTAGCCCTCAGACTCCTGTAACTACGTTAGCAACTTTTCTTGCCAGATTCTTGAGCTTGGACATTTTTTTAAATTCTTTTTTTATATTTATTTATTGTCCCTTTTGTTGCCCTTGTTAACATTGTTATGGTTATTGATGTCATTGTTGTTGGATAGGACAGAGAGAAATGGAGAGAGGAGGGGAAGACAAAAGGGGAGAGAAAGACAGACACCTGCAGACCTGCTTCACCGCCTGTGAAGCGACTCCCCTGCAGGTGGGGAGCTGGGGGCTTGAACCGGGATCCTTACACTGGTCCTTGAGTTTGGCACCACGTCCACTGCGCCACCGCCCGACTCCCAGAGCTTGGACATCTTGACCACTGGCCAAGTAAAGACAGATCTGACTGGATTCACACAGAGTGGTGACTTGGCACAGACGGCCCTTCAAGTCCTGCTTCCTCCCACGCCCGGTGCCTCTGCTGGTTGCTTCATTGAGGCAGCAAACACAAGCTTCTCGACATGTGGATGTCAAGACAAAGTGCTTGGAACATGCTTTGCTCACAACTCACCTTCGACTACTTTCCACATAGAACTCACTTCTAAAAAGTCCCCCATTTTTTAGTCAAGATGTGTATTTAGCTGTGCACTGACCTGCTGCTTTTATGCCTAGGTGTCTTCATCCATGGATTATTCCTAGATGGAGCTTCCTGGAACAGAAAGATCAAGAAACTTGCCGAGTCGTATCCCAAAATTCTGTACGATACGGTGCCTGTGGTTAGTATTTTCTCCTGATATTCACACAGGGGCGGCGAGGGGAGTGTGTTAATCTCACACACTCACACACACACTCTCATACACACACACACACTCACACACTCACACATACACACTCTCTATACACACAAATTCTCTAACACTCACACACACACACACTCACACATACACACTCTCTCATACACACATATTCTCTAACACTCACACACACACACTCATACACACACACACACATTCTCACACACACTCACACATACACACTCTCTCATACACACACATTCTCTAACACTCACACACACACTCATACACACACACTCATACACACACACACACTCACACATACACTCTCTCATACACACACATTCTCTAACTCACACACACACACACACACTCACACACACACTCATACACACACACACTCTCACACACACTCACACACACACTCTCATACACACACACACTCACACACTCACACATACACTCTCTCATACACACACATTCTCTAACACTCACACACACACATTCTCACACACACACACACACACACACTCTCATACACACACACACTCACACACACACACTCACACACACACACTCTCATACACACACACACACACACACACACACACACTCACACACGTTATTCCCAGGAGTCATGATTTCTGAAGTAGTTGCAGCATTTACTTGGTGACCAGCCACTAGTCCTGAGGAGAAAATGCAGTGCGGGCATCACTGCAGGGCCTGACTGCGCCCCTGCTCATGCCGCCTTGCTTCTGTCCGTGAGACCCTCCTGCTGCATGGCGCTGAAAGCTGCAGCGCCGGCCTGTGCCGTACAGGACCTGCCCAGCCTCCTGCTGAAAGGACAGAGGCAGAGAGAAATGGAGGGGGACAGACACCCACAGCCCTGCTTCACCGCTCCTGAAGCTTCCCCCCTGCAGGCAGGGGCCAAGGGCTTGAACCCGGGTCCTCGTGCCACTGCAATGCATGTGCTCGACCAGGTGTGCCACCGCCCACCCCCCGAACAGAACCGGATGAGGAGTCCGGGTAGCATGCACACCGCATCACGCCTGCGGCCAAGGCGGCGTCTGACACCGCGAGGAAACCCAGCGATGTCTCTCTTTTTATTTCTCGATTACTTTGCCTCCAGGGTTACTGTTGGGCTGCACTAGGAATCCACCGGCCCCAGCAGCCATGTTCTTCCCCTTCCATTTCATTGGATAGAGATGGAGAGAAGTCGAGAGGAGAGAGGGAGAGAGCCTGACAGACACCGGAGCCCTGCTTCACCACTCACAAAGCTTTCCCCCTGCAGGCGGGGACCAGGGGCTTGAACCCGGGTCCTCGTGTGCTGTGACGCGTGCGCTCAGCCAGTGCGCCACCACCCGGCCCCATTAGTTTTGAGAGCTGGATAAGGGCAGGTGGCAGCCTGTGTGATGCTCACCTCTCCTCTAGCTGGGCCGGAGGGAGGTCTCACTGCCTGAACGTCAGTGCAAAGTGGTCTTGTCGCCACAGGGTGCCTGGTATCTGGTATCGCAGGGGCCGCTAAGAGGCGTAAACTGAGTCCACACCTTATTTATTTATTTCTTCTTTCTCCTTCCTTCCTTCCTTCCTTCCTTCCTTCCTTCCTTCCTTCCTTCCTTCCTTCCGGACACCCGCAGTGCTATCTCCCCAGTGCAGAGCTTCGCCCCAGGGTGGGGCCTGGGGCTGGGACCAGGCAACATCTGCTCCTTTGAGAAGACGAGCGAGTGGGGGACAGTGCGGCAATACAGCCTGTCACTGCCGCGGAGGGGACAAGCCGGACAGCGAGGGCTCAGCCAGGCAGCCTGCGAAGACCCCGCCAGAGCACCAGAGCCGCAGAGCCCAGAGCCCCAGAGCCCCAGAGACCAGAGCCCCAGAGACACAGAGCCCCAGAGACCCTGATCCCCAGAGACCCTGAGCCGCAGAGCCCAGAGCCCCAGAGACCCTGATCCCCAGAGACCAGAGCCCCAGAGACCCTGATCCCCAGAGCCCCAAAGACCCTGATCCTCAGGGACCCTGATCCCCAGAGACCCTGATCCCCAGAGCCCGAGACCCTGATCCCCAGAGCCCCAGAGACCCTGATCCTCAGAGACCCTGATCCCCAAAGCCCCAGAGACCCAGAGACCCAGATCCCCAGAGACCCTGATCCCCAGAGCCCCTGAGCCCCAGAGCCCAGAGCCCCAGAGCCGGCAGTGGGCGGGTGGCAGGCGGCCAGGTGCGAGGTCCCAGTCAGTCAGCAGTGTGCCTGACAGGAGCTGCAAGGCGTGAGCGGCTCCACTGGGGGCTTCCTTCCTTCCCCTTCCTTCTCCTTCCGCCGAGGAAGCGGCTCACAGGGCTGACGTGGGCTACAGGCCCACATTCACGGCGGCAGGTGACAACACCCTCCCTTGGGGTCCCGGACCCTCAGCCCTGCACGGCTGGCAGCTCACTCGCGGGTGCACTGGGCTCACAAACGACTCTGCTTGGTGAGCAGGCGGGCCGAGGAGAGCCCAGAGCACCCAGCTGCAGCTCTGCAGACAGACAGCCGCCACTGCCCGTGGCTGAGGCGGACCCCTCAGCACCCCGCGGGTCCCCCTCTCCCCCCCCCCCCGGCTTTCCCTCCTCTCTCGACTCCTATCAAATGAAAAAAGAAGGGAAAAGCCACCAGAAGCCATGGGTCCGCTGGGTGGTGGTGGTGATGATGGTGGTGATGGTGGTGGTGATGGTGATGGTCGTGGTGGTGGTGATGGTGGTGGTGGTGGTGGTGATGGTGGTGGTGATGGTGGTGGTGGTGGTAATAGTAAATAGGCAGTGTCATCAAGTCACTTCCGGAATCCCCATGGCTCCAGTGGCCCGACCCCCAGCCCCCCAGGTCAGGGGAGGGTCTCCGTGTGAGAGCTCAGCAGCGAGCACCGCAGACAGGGCCCGGGAGACGGGCCGCCGGGCAGGGCAGAAGCGGCTGTGCTTGCGGGGAGCTGGGCCGACTCAGTCCGGCCGTCCTCCGCTTCCCTGCTCTCCTCTCGCCCCAGCTGAGTACGGAGAGGCAGTTGGGGCCAGGCAGGGCGCACCTGGACCCGGGTTCAAGCCCCCACCTGCTGGGGCAAAGCTACGGGCGTCTCCCTCCCTATTTCCTAGCCCACCCCAATTTACCGTCAAGGAAAAAATGGTAAAAACAGCAAACCGGCTGTTGTGAATCATTGTGCAGGCAGAGCCCCTGATAGCCCTGGAGGCAAAACAAAACAATTGTTCTGGGGGCCGGGTGGTGGGCCTGGCTAAGCACGCCCGTGACAGCGCACAAGGACCCAGGTTCAAGCCCCTGGCCCCCACCTGCAGGAGGAAGCTTCACGAGCGGTGCAGCAGGGCTGTGGGTGTCTTTCTCTTCCCTTTTCCCTCTCGCTTTGCTTCTTTCCAGTTGATGAGTATTTTTTACAGGAGCAGGTGAGTCATATGCTTTGTTGACAAATCAGGTGAAAAAATGTTCTCACGTTCAGTTTCTAACTACCTCCGGAGACGATTCCGAGGCCCTTCAAGTCGCCGAGCACTCGCCAAGCACACGGCTGGCCGCGTCCCTGCAGACGCCACGCCAACCTCAGCTTTGTGTCCTCTGCAGATCTGGCTGAAGCCCTGCAAGAGGGCGGACATACCCGAACGGCCCAGCTACGTGGCCCCGCTGTACAAAACCAGCGAGCGCAGAGGGACGCTGTCCACCACGGGCCACTCCACCAACTTCGTCATCTCCATGATCCTCCCCTCTGACCACCCCAAGGAGCACTGGATAGGCCGCGGCGTGGCCCTGCTCTGCCAGCTTAACTCATGAGGAGAGGCACCTCCTTCCAGGGCCTGGAGGAAAAGCTATGTCTTCAAAGAACTGTTTGTTTCGTGACTTAAAATCATTTGGCTGACAGTATACTTACTTATGGCTTACATGAAAATGCCTCCTCTATTTTAAAACAACTCACACTTCAGAGTAAAGAAATGTTCAGAAATAAAGACACCAGACATATTCGTGTATCTGTCCTTTTTTGGAGACTTTATTTTGGGAGCGTTCCATATGCATTAGGAACATACATAGAATGACACACCACATTTGACAATGAAAAAAACAACAGCATTTGATCATTTCCAGCTTTACAATTTTTTTTTTTTTTTTAGAAAAATGATTCAGTTACAACAACAAAAAAAGTTTAGATATCTTAGCAAGTATCACCTTGCAGGACCATAATCACATTTACGCCACTGACTCACTGTTAATGGACTGACATTCACACTGCATCTAGTTACTATCGCATTTCTAAGCATGATCACAGCTGGCTGAATGCATTGTGGACTGCACCGAGTCCTTACGGAGGGCGTCACACGGTGACAGCCTCAAACGAGTAACAGCAACGAGCCCCACGGACACACGTCCAGTTGGACCGGTCACGCTCCATGGGGTGCTGGAGCCCCGCAGAAATGTAGTGGGATCGAGACTGTCGAGTCAACACTGGCGGGGCCCTAACAACACGCTAGCAGCCTCTTCCGGAGTTACTAGGAAGATCCAGCAAGTCCAGACCACACCAGTGGAGAGACAGCAAGACTGTCCGTGCCTCCAAACGGCCTACTTAACTGGGCCTACCTCCCAGCCGCTGCTTCTGAGAACACTTTTCGAATGAAGCAGACTCAAAGCTGGAATGCACTTCTCCTTGGGTATAAACCCCCCACCCCAATCGTAACTCTTATCTTCTCTGTCTTGGTTCAGAAAGCAAGATGTCTGCATCACTTGAAGTCGGAGGTACTAAGAACGTCAGCACCTTTCAGCTAGGTTGCTTCAAGAGCCCAGCAATGAGATGGGGCCTGGCCTGGCTCAGTGCCCAGTGCTGCAGACGGTAAAACTCCTCCTCGCTGTGAGGAAGTCAGGAAGCACGTTCTAAAGTCAGGCACAAACCGCGAAGATAATAAACTAGCGTTCCTTGCTCATGGTGTGAGGAGAGAAGCTGCAGTATTCTAAGGGTACCTGGTGGGTGTGCTGCTCAGAGCAGTTTTTTCTTCTCTCTCTCTCTCTCTCTCTCTCTCTCTCTGCTAAGTTCATGGAGAAAGAGGAAAGGAACTTGGAAAAGGAGGATTAGACTAGAAGGAAAAGTGTGAATGGAATGGATCAAGTTTGGCTCTTGTAACAGATTTTTAAAGCGGCGACCGACACGGTCACCAAGGAGGAACAGCTGTCTGCACAGAGTTCCACAAGCTGACCGATCGGGCCTGAACGGAAGCCCGCTCGCGGCTCCGGAGGTGAACAGCGCTCCACGCACAGGGCTGGGGGCTGTGGGTGCCCAGGGCAGGCAAGGCTCGGGGAAACGGGCCTGCCCCTCACAGTAATCACACCCGGTTATGGTCAGAGAACCGGGCACCTGACGGGGACACTTCCCTGCCAGGTACCGGTAGCGAGCTTGGCACAAAAGTGGTCAGAGCGCCTTCAGCTGTTTCAGTACACACTCCTCACTGGCTCCCACAGCAGCCATGCTGGCAGGGACCCTCCTGATAACACTTTGACACGTGTGGACAAGACAGTGGGCGCGTCAACTTGAATTTTCAGCCTTGCAACCTTTCTGCCCGCCGCAGGCATGTGCTCTTGGCTCCAGGGCCAAACCGGCAAAGCGCGACCCGTGTTTAGATTGATTCCCGGACAAGTAGCTACTGCTGTGAGTGTAGGGAAAGTGAACGCTTAGACCATAGCACGGGCTCTTCAGTTCTCTGGGATTTTCTAGAGGGTTACAATTTTAATTAAAAAACAAAAGGATGACCACAAGCTTCAATCCTTCACCCCCACAAACACCCATTAAAAAAAAATTAAAGTTTGAAAAAAAAAAACCCCAAACACCAAGTATAATAATAATACAAAGAACCATTATGAATCTTTCATTAAATTGAAGCTCACACAAACATACAACCACAAATTTCAGTAGTTTAGGCTGCAAGTTTAAACACTATGCAAATATATACAAAAATAGTAACTCTAGATTCAAGAATAAGGGTTCTTCCCAGCGCTGAGTCCACACGCGGCCGCAGCCCCCGGCGCCCTCACGTCTGGACGCGCAGCTCGAGCTGGAGGCTTCGGCGCCGACCTCCCGTGCGCAGGCCACGAGCGACCCTTTCGGCACAGAGCCAAGTCTGTCCAAAGTCCACTGAAAATATGTTCAACGTTTAGGTGATTTTTTTCTTGTTTTGGTTCGAGTTCTAGGTCTGCACAGCCACAGACATTTCTACTAATAGACTAGTGTTTCTATATGATTTTCTGTTTGTTTTTTAAAAAGTCTCACTCAAACCGACAGCAACACCGCTTCCTCGGACCCCATTTTCTCCCGTATCCCAAGCTGTCTGTTTTTCAGAGACCCGCTGGCACAGGGCAGAGCAGCACCGGGCGGCGGCCTCCCGTGGTCGGGCTCAGCTCCCCGTGGGCCCGGACGTCACGCAGCCGGGGGCGCCCTGTGCGGTGTGCCCAGGCCGGGGGAGCCGGGGACGCGTGGTCAGAACTGGATGTCGAACACGATCTTGTCTTCGTACAGCGCGATCACCAGCATGATGGCAAAGCCGGACAGCAGCCCTAGGTTCTGCAGGACAAACTGCCCCAGCGGACAGAAGCCGTGCTCTTCGCTGTCTCCGTCCCCATGTAGCATTTCCGGGAGCTAGGGGAGGCGAGGGGCGGGCATTCAGAAGCGATTTTGGAGAACATGGTGACCCCCTCAATGGTACGGCTTCCAGCCTACGTGAACTGAGGAGCACAGCCACACTGCACGCGGAGGCGGCTGAGAGACGCGTCTCAGCCAGACGCAGGCGAGTTTCTTCCGGGACCTCAACACCGAGTCTGCCTCCTCCCTCCTCACACCGGCCCTCCCCGAACACGACACCACGCTGCCCCCACCTGTCAACAAAGGCCAGGGCTTTCTGTGGCCCAGGTGGGGTCTCTGAAAGGCACAGATGGGGCTCCCACCGGAATGTTTTCTGTTTGTTTCGCTTTTTGTTCTTTTCTGTCGTTGTTGTTTTAACTGGGGGGAATTAATGGCTTAGAGTGAACCCAGCTGTTGGTCTGTGTGTAAATCTCTCAGTCTTCTGCAGATGCTCTCCCCCCCGCCCAGGGCCTCCTCCACCGTCTGCACCAGGACCTGGACACGCCCCCGCCCCCCACCCCAAGAGGCCTTTACTTAGATGCAACACAAAGCCTGTCTCAGCTCTGCTCTCCACTTACGTCATGAGTACGATCATCCCATCTTCATCTTTCTCCTTCTGGCTGGTCCAAAACATATTCTCATCTCCCCAGTGAGGTTTGTATTGTGACTAGATAGATTCAGTCTTGCTGAATACTTCTATCCCACTTTAGGAAATATTCAAAGTATCACAATGACTGTGTAACTATTTATTTTTTTAAATTCTTTTCTTTTTCTTTTTTTTTTTTTTTTTGCCTCCAGGGTTACTGCTGGAGCTTGGTGCCTGCACTACGAATCCACTGCTCCTGGAGGCCATTTTCCCATTTTGTTGTGCTTGTTGTAGTTGTTATTGTTGTCACAGCTGTTGTTGCTGATAGGACAGAGAGAAATGGAGAGAGGAGGGGAAGACAGAGAGGGGGAGAGAAAGACAGACACCTGCAGACCTGCTTCACCGCCTGTGAAGCGACTCCCCTGCAGGTGGGGAGCCGGGGGCTCGAACCGGGATCCTTGCACCGGTCCCTGCGCTTTGCACCACCTGCACTTAACCCGCTGTGCTACCGCCTGACTCCCTCTTAAAATTCTTTTTTAATATTATTATTACATCTTTATTTGAGGGGTGGGAGAGCTAGAGAGGGAGAGAGAGAAATACCTGCAGCCCTGTTTTCACCACTCGCAAAGCTTTCCACCTGCAGGTGGGGACAGTAAGCGTCTTACCATGTCCACCAAGGCCACGTAGAGGAACATGCCCGCGGTGACTGCGAAGATCCAGAGCGTGATGTTGTTGGCGTACTGGCCCACGGCCGTGCCTATCAGCATGCCGACGTAGGCCATCATGGCGGACAGCAGGTTGTACACGATCGCCTGCTTGACCGTCATGCCTGCTTTCAGAAGAACTGCAAAGTCACCTAGAGCGAGGACGAGAGGACTTCTCAGAACCGCACAGCTTACGGACTGAGAGAGGACCAATGCGGGCTTTAGGCTGGAAAAGACGACGAGGCCTGATGGCCCGCTTCACTAACAGTCTTCATTTCACTAGACAGAGCACAGAAGCGTTCACTCTGTCGACATGCAGCACAAACGGGGGAACCTGAGAGGCAGGTGTTTGGAAAAGGACGGGCAGAGGTCGATTCTAAAGGGTCTTCTGTTACTATCAGGCAAGAGACAGAGACACTGAGAGGGGAGAGGGAGACAGAGAGGTAGAGACACCTGCAGCCCTGCGTCACCACTCACGACGCTTCCTCTCGCAGGTGGGGGCCGGAGGGTTTGAACCCAGAGCCTCGCGCACTGTCCTGTGAGCACCAACCCTGGTGTGCCGCCACCTGGCCCCCACGGCTAGGATTCTATCAACTTGGGCCCCTCACAGGGCCACAGCTAGTTTGGAGAAGAGCCAGTGATTGTCAAGGGGCAAAGCGGCGTGACAGTGGGGCTGGGGCGGCCGTGTGCAAAGCTGGCGGTCTCACAGCCCTCCAGTGCGAGCAGAGCACAGGGCACTGTGGGAAACGGCTCCTCTGGCGCACGGCCCCCAAAGCCCTTTGCAGAGAGAAAGGCAAGTCCACAGCAGGGAGAGTTCTAAGTGGTGTGCGCTCTACGCCCACAACTGTTTTCCCCAGAAACAGACCTGAATTCTAAAATTGCCAAAAACGTAAAAAGAATTGACTGCCTACCCATCTGTCTAAGCACAGAACACGGGGGCATTTGCTGCTTAGAGACTCTACTTAGGACCCAGTGCTGCCACAAAGGATGAACGGCCGTCAAGAGCCAGAAACAGCAGCCCCTGGATCTCAGCCCCCAGACGTACAGGTGTCTGACCAGGGAGCAGTCAGCACGTGCGGGACAGTGAGTGACACTGGGTCTCAGCCCCCAGACGTACAGGTGTCTGACCAGGGAGCAGTCAGCACGTGCGGGACAGTGAGTGACACTGGGTCTCAGCCCCCAGACGTACAGGTGTCTGACCAGGGAGCAGTCAGCACGTGCGGGAAAGTGAGTGACACTGGGTCTCAGCCCCCAGACGTACAGGTGTCTGACCAGGGAGCAGTCAGCACGTGCGGGACAGTGAGTGACACTGGCGCTCGTGTCTCTCCACAGAAACAGACAACTCTCTTCCACAGACTGCATGCTACCAGCTCTTCCTCCTCAGCACAGCACAGCCAAGTGTTGCCAGGCATCCTTTCGACATACTTAGCAGTGCAATAAGAAGTACTAAGTGGCAATAAAAAGCAACGCTCAGTATGAATCAAGTATCCCAGGCTGAGACTACGTCAGCTTTGGTGCCTTCTCTGAGAGCAGCCAGAGACAACTGACGCTAGCCCAAGTAACAAGGGCGTTTCCAGACTAACAGTCGCGGTCTTACTTCTCTCACACAGCTACTCAAGGGGGGTGTCGCTCACACAGCCAGTGCGTCCGACCGCAGCAGAAAGGGCCCCGTCACACCAGCGTGTCTGCCAGCGCCGGCCGCTGCACCCTGGCCTCCCATGGGCGCGAGGCTAGTACCTGCCGTCTCTCCAGCTCCTCCTTCACAGAAACGCCTGCTGTCCAGCCCTGTGCCATCTTCTGTTCTCTGGGTTTATGTGGGCCTTAGACTGACGGGTCTTTTACACCCTGGCTCTTTTGGCAAATGCATACATTCGCAAGTTTGTTTATTCCCTCAGGCACTGAGTGACTCGACTTGGTGAAGTTTCCAATTTTTTTGAATTTCATTCTCCATCTGATGACATTTTTCCTTCCTGGTATTTCTCGAAAGACGATTAGTCTAAACCACAT
Source organism: Erinaceus europaeus (assembly GCF_950295315.1). Taxonomy (NCBI): domain Eukaryota; kingdom Metazoa; phylum Chordata; class Mammalia; order Eulipotyphla; family Erinaceidae; genus Erinaceus; species Erinaceus europaeus. Next base: position 857,368 of record NC_080179.1, read on the forward strand.
ACATGGAGACGCTCGATTAAAGTCTCGTGGGGCGGGGGGAAGCAAGATGTCTTCCTCCTGCTGCGGTAACAAGGCCGGAGCATAGAGGGCCACTGCCTACTGACTGGAGAGACCCAGGAGACACCGTGTTCACAGGAGAGTCCAGCCGCGCCCAGGCGCTAAGGACACGGAGGGTCGGTCCCGCCCAGGGGACAGCTTCACACCGGGAGCTGCAGCTGAGAGGCACCTCAGGTGCAGAGTCTGATCGGACAGCAAGAGGATGACTGTACTGAGCTCCCAGTACCCCAGCGCTAACATGCCCGTTAGTAACTTACGGTACTGGAATGGGGTACAACAACTAGCCTCCCACCCCCCCTCGGCCGCAGCCTGGGTGACGCCGGCAAGCGCAGGGCCACTTACCTAATTCGTGGGGCAGCTCGTGGCAGAAGACGGCGATGGACGTGCTGATCCCCCCTGTCGGCCCAGCGCTGAAAGCCGCCCCTAGGGTAACGGTAAGAAGAGCATGGGATATTCACTGACTGACTGTTTCTGTCATTTTGATTAATAATGACAGGAATGTGTAAATGTTTTTGAAAATCTAATATGAAGGCACCTTCGTCAAAGCGCTAACTATGCCTTGACTGAAAAAAAATCAAGTTGTTAAAAAGCTGCATTACAGACGTTCGTCTGCATGTTCAAAATGACTTGCTAAATCGTACCTGTGTGCCAAACAGACTCGTGGCATCACATACACGGTCAGTAGCGAGCAGCAGTTTTAGGGATGACAAGCAGCAACAACAGTGTGTGACAGGATCATTTTTAAATGGCTTTCATTATCTTTAGTTGTTGGATAGACAGTCAGAAATTGAGAGGAGGAGGGAGAGAGGGAGAGAGGGAGAGAGACAGAGAGACCCCTGCAGCCCTGCTTCACCACTCAGGAAGCTTCTCCCCCTGCAGGTGGGGACCAGGGGGCTTGACCCCGGGTCCTTGTGCCCTGTAGTGTGTGCGCTCAGCCAGGGGCGCCACCGCCGGCCCCAGTGACAGCATAATGTGTCAGTCCTGAGTACATTAACGGACGGCCTCCAGGGTCGCCGCTGGGGCTGGTGCCGGCACCACACATCCACGGCTCCCGGCGGCCGTTTTTCCATTTTATCGGACAGGACAGAGAGAGAGGGAGAGAGAGACACCGGCGGCCCCGCTCCACCGCTCGACCCGGGTGCTTGTGCCCGGTGATGCGCCCGCTCAGCACCGGACTGCGGCGGCGGCGGGAGGAGGGCCGCAGAGAGGCTCACCGATGGCCAGGCCGTCGCTGAAGTTGTGGATGCCGTCCCCCATGATGACCATCCAGGCGATGTTGGCGATGCCCGTCTCCTTGAGGTCGGAGCCCGAGTGGCAGGGCCCGTGCGAGTGGCGCGCGTGCTTGAGGTACCGCTGGGGCCCCTGCTTGCTCGGCGCGGGCCTGCCCGGCTCCAGGTGGTTCTGCGGCCCGTCGCCCTGGGCGCGGTGCGCCACCTTCTCCTCGTCCACGCACAGGTAGTTTTTCAGAGGGGACTCGTGCTGGGCCTCCAAGTCTGTCAGTTCCGTCTCGTTCAGTCGGTCTTCAGAAATGACGGAGTCGTCTGTGCCTGCGTGGACGACAGCACAGGAAATGCTTCAGCCAGGAGACCGGCGCTTCTGCTCACGGAAACCCTGGCAGAACGGCCGCCTTGGTCAACCTGGCTTAAGTCCGCGGTTGGGAGAGTCCACAAAGTAAGGCTGTGCTCACGCTTGCCTGGCCAAAACCAGATCCCGGAGGCCCAGGCGGGATCCGATAAAGCAGACAGGGAGCGGCTGAAACTCGCGACTGTCAAAGCCAGAGGACGCAAAGTTACTGCAGCATCTCTGCAGGTTGCAGACTGTCTCCATGTAAGGCCTGCCTGCGCAGAGGCGGCCAGAGACCCAGAGGGAAGGGGAGCTAGACAGGGAGCGAGGCAGACACCTGCAGGCCTGCTTCACCGCCCGGAAGCTCCTCCCTGCAGCTGGGTCCTTGCTCAGCCAGCTGTGCGGCCACCCGGCCACCCTGCAGCGGCTGTCGGCGGTTCACAATAAACCCGAGACTTTTCAGAAGCACTGGGAACCCAGGCGGCAGGGCAGCTGCTCAGGAGCAGAGCTCACAAGCCCTGACAGGACACAGGCCCGAGGGGACTCGCGCCTCCTCTCTCTCAGCAGCACGCAAGTCTTCTTGAGAGCAAGTGAAAACCTTACCAGCTCCCAGCTCCCTCCGACCTTCCCGTGTCAACCGGGAAGTCAAAGCGACCCAACACCTGGCCGGCCCGCCCCGCGTCTGTCCCCTCAGGTCTCCGCTCGTCAGCGCGGCGCTGCATGAGATGAACCGTCTTTAAAGCGAGGGCGGCTTCTCCTCCCCTCCAAAGCCACTTGTTCCCAGGGCAGAATGCCGGCACCTCCCCCACTGTACGTGAGCAGAGCAATTCAGCTAAGGGCCGGGACCCCTTTACTTGCAAGGAATCACTCACTCTCAGGGCATACACAAGTTCTGACACAGAAAGGGGGGTTGCCGTTACAAATGTCCCCTCAAAACACAAGATGCCTGACTCTCCTTACCGGGCAACAGAATAAAGTGATGAAGCAGAGATGCTAATCCAAGTAACCATCTGAGGTCGACCGTTCCTCTCTCAGAGTGACCCCGTGGAGAGATCTCAGAAACATGAAGGAAAAAAAAAAGTAACAGCAGATCTACCTGCCGGCAGAGCTAGCGTGTGTCACATTCCCTGTCTGTCCCACCATAAACTCTCCACATTCCAGCACACGGACGACTGAAACAAAAAGTGAGGGAAATTGTGTTTCAACTGTGATTTACACATGGACGACTGAAACAAAAAGTGAGGGAAATTGTGTTTCAACTGTGATTTAAGAAAATATAAATGAGACGCGAACAGCAAGAAAAGAAACTTTTGAGCAATGTAGGCAGAGTCTCAAATCCTGGTTTGGGTGCTGATCTGGTCTTCAGTGAGAACTGGTACTCACCCGCGAGAGGCTTGAGCTGAAGCCAGTCTGCGTCAGGCGTGTTGTTCAACTTGTGATCTGAGAGCTTCCTCCCAATAGTTGGCTCTTCCGCGCTCTGCTTCGCAAACCATTTCTGTTTTCCCTGAGGGGTGTGAGTGGGGAATTCAGTGTCAGCAACAAACAGGCAGCCGCGATCACACAGGCTGCTGACCTTAACGGAACTTAACAAAATATTTAGAAAGAACTGAGACCTACATCTTGAAACCAGGTGAAAATGCAGCTAATATGTGGTTTATTTTCACATGTCCACCCTAAAGGTTCCACTGTCTTCTACTTCACAGTTAAGGATAGGGTACACAGAACTATCATTTGCAACATAAATGAAAAGTATGACCCATCCAATGTGTCCTAAATAGCATGCAGGAGAAGATTTTTAAAAAGTACATTCCCGGGCCAGGTGATGGCGCACCTGGTTAAGTGCACACATTACGATGTGTAAGAACCCAGGTTCAAGCCTCTGGTCCTCCCTCATCTGCAGGGGGAAAGCTTCACAAGTGATGAAGCAGGGCTGCAGGTGTCTCTCTCTTTCTCCCCCTCCCCTCTCAATTTCCCTGTCTCTATCCAGTAATAAATAAATGAGAATATTTAAAACAAACAAACAAGCAAACAAAAAGTACATTTCTGAGAGCCAGGCTGTAGCACAGCGGGTTAAGTGCAGGTGGCGCTAAGTGCAAGGACCGGCGTAAGGATCCCGGTTCCAGCCCTCGGTTCCCCACCTGCAGGGGGGTAGCTTCACAAGCGGTGAAGCAGGTCTGCAGCTGTCTGTCTCTCCCCCCCCCCCCGTCTCCTCTCCTCTCTCCATTTCTCTCTGTTCTATCCAACGATGACAACAATAACTACAACAATAAAACAACGGCAACAAAAGGGAATAAATACATTTCTTTTTAAAAGTACATTCCTTTGATTCTATGTTGAATACAATCGCATTCACTTGCATTTGACATGCTGGAAGTCAGGTTTGAGATAAAACCTAAAATCTGCAGTCTAGTAATAGGAGACACGGACAGGTTCATGAACTTACTGACAATAAAAATACTCATTTTTGACATCAGAGTCCTGTAAGGACTGAATGAGATCATGCACAGAGTAATCAGTAAAGCCTAGCGGTCTTACAATAAAGATAAGGGCTCTTCCATATCTCATGCACTAAGTCAACTTAAACTGGAGGCCACTGCACTGTTCAAGACTGAGGCTGTCAGGCCGGGTGTCAGGCTGTCAGGCCGGGTTTCAGGCCGGTGCCAGGCCTGACACCCGGCCTGACACCTGTCAGCGCCGCCCGTCAGCCGAGGACGGGCCTCCAGGTGTGGCACCTGGCGCTTCCTGCAGGAGCCGGTCACTGCTCTGCGGAGGGAGGTTCAGCGGAGACCGGAGCGGCCGCGCAGAAGACGGGAGGAGGCGGCAGGAAGCAGCCCGGGTCCTGCCTCCTGCCTGGGCGCAGCGGGACGGGACGGGACGGGACGGCGTCAGCCACGTGGCCCGGCGCCCTAACTCGGGTCTGCGGCGGCCTGGGCCCTGGCTCCTGACGGCCTCGCCGGCGCTGCTCCCTCACCTCTGTGTTGCCTCCAGCGCTCTGGTCTCGACGCCCGTGCCTACATTCACCCGCAGGGACCCCGTAAAGCCCGGGCCTGCCGCCGAGACCCTCCCGGGCACCTCAGATGGCTCTGCACCGGGAACGCCGCCCTCACCCCTCAGCTCCTCAGCCGACATTCCGACTGACACGGCAAGTGAGACCGAACGGCCTGCAGCTGGCTGGCGCAGGAGACCGGCAGGACCTGCTTCTTCTGACATGGACTTGTGCACTTCGTAACAGGCGTAAGTTAACCGGTGGCTTTTCATGTCAGCATTTAGTTAAGATGCGGCACGAATTACTGGAAATGAAACCGCTGCACTTTAAGCCAAGTCACTGTTGCCTCTTACGCTACTGAAGGCTACTCAATACAGACGGACCCCATAAGGAATAGTGTTGGCAGGGAAAAAAGCTGTTTCACATCTCTGAAAATTACCAATTAAAAATACTTACTCTTTGCTGTTTGTAGTGCTTAAACATTCTAATGCAGTGCTCAATAATAAATAACAAGTAAATGCCTCCCAGAGCAACGAGTCCCTTCAGCACGGCGTCATACTCCTCCAGAAACTTCTTGGATTCGTGTCCATGCGAGTGTTCCTGTCCATGTGCATGTTGGTGGCTGTGGTCGTGACCACCCTGAGACTGTCAGCAAGAACAAGGACAACTGCTCAGAAGAGTCACAAAATCCAGTTCTACTTAAACTTAGGCCTAATCTCCTAGAGGATGCCGGAGAAAAGGAAAGACGTACACTTTTAAATCGTTCACTTGAGTAACTCGCTCATTGTGCTGTATATAGTTAGTTACTCGGAAAGTACTGCAACTCTAGAACAAAAACCACAAATTCAAGTGTTCTTACAGGTTATGAAACATAGTAACAGAACAAGAGGGAAACAACAAGGAAAAAAGGAGCCTCTGTGAGGTGAACAGAACTTGTTAAAATGTCAGCTACTCGGTCATTTCTCTGCATTCTACAGCTCGGCAAATACATGTACAAAATGACGACGTAGTAATGCCTCAGCGGCTGCATTTCATTGTAAAGGTGCTAACTTCACATACTAACCGTAGAGAATGTAAAAGAGAACTAGTCTTAACTTTTTCTTTCCCTGAAATATTTCTATTTTTTCTACTTTTGCTAGTAATCAAAAGAGAAAGATTTCCCACCCTCTCAAAGGGGACTTAAGATTTCTGCTTCACCACTCTTTAAGAAACATGGAAATGTAGGCAGCCCAGTGACTGAGCGCAGAAACCACCAGCCCCCCCCCCCCCCCGCTAGAAAATGGGGCAGGACATGGGCAGAAACTTTACCAAGGCAGAGACACACAGGGCTGACAGATACAGAAGACACTGAAAATGATATTGCTCTGTTTTCATCAAACTCATGGTTTCCTCTTAAGCTGCTGAATATTCCATACATACAACCCCACCCCCAAGTTAGCAGGTGGCAAGAAACAAAAACCATTTTTCAAAGCCACCGATCATGAGAGAAATGCAAATAATGACAGCAATGAGGTGACACTGTGAGGTAACAGCTGGAGAATGTCATAGCTGGAGACACTGCATGGCTGCTTGGAGTGCAGACAGGCCCGGCCACTGTGGAGAGCAGTCTGGAGACTTACTGGGACACTGGGAACAGACCTGCCCTAAGACCCAGTAGTTCCTCTCCCGGGGAATCTCCCAAAGGAGACAGAAACACCCATCAGAAGGGATCTGTGTGCACCTGTGCTCATAGCAGCAGTCTGTGATCACCAGAACCTGGAAACAACCCAGATGTCCAACACTGGATGAGGGATAAAAAAATCGTGGTGTGTACACATGATGAGATAATATTCGGCTGTTCAAAATGATGACGGTGTCTCCTCTGCATCCACTTGGATGAAACTGGAGGACATGTGGAGTGAGATCAGTCAGAAAGAGAAGGATGAGAACCAAATGATCACACTTACTGGTGGGAATTAACAAAGGAGGGATGGGGAGGGAGAGCACAGGGTGAGACATGGAGGGACATGGGGCACTGCACCACAGCAAAGGACTCTGGGAGGGAGGAGAGCACAGAGTGAGACATGGATGGACATGGGGCACTGCACCACAGCAAAGGACTCTGGGAGGGAGGAGAGCACAGAGTGAGACATGGATGGACATGGGGCACTGCACCACAGCAAAGGACTCTGGGAGGAAGGAGAGGAAGACAACTTGGGGGCCTGGTCATGGTGAAGCCGTGCGCATGTGTCAGAGGCTGCACTGTGAAGCCTTAGCCCCGCGGTCAGAACGTCAAGGCAGCGGCACTGACACAGAGCTCTCCTCCCCATTAGGCCTGGTTCTGACATGAAGCTGAATAGTTTTAACATTCACTAAAACAGTGATTCAGTTTATTTCACAAATACTGTTTATTCAAAGTACCGAGGGAGGGGCTGGGTAGTGGCACACCTAGGAGTGTGCACATACTGCCGGGGCAAGGGTCTAGGTTCAAGCCCCTGGTCCCCCCTGTGTGTGGGGAGGGTCAGCTTTAGGAGGAGTGAAGCAGGACTCCCTGCCTCCCCGTCTTTATCAGAAAAGAAAGGTGGCGTGGAGATGAGAAAGTAGGAAACAAGGCCACTGGGATGGAGGAGTCATCCAGCAAGCACGAGACCCAGGGAGAAAGCTGGTGACATAAGTAAATACTGAAAAAAGAGTCAATAGAGAACTACAAAGGGGAAACGCCCCTTCATCGTCTGAGCAAGACGACACAGTGCCGGAGCAGTGTGCCTCACGAGGGCAGGAGGCCCCTTCCGGTGAGTGTCCCGTTCTTTTCTGCAGGATGCTCAGCTTATTCTGGAGAGAGAGACAGAGACACCTGCAGCCCTGCATCAGTGCTCGTGAAGCTTCCTCCCTGCAAGTGGGACCAGGGGCTGGAACCTGGGTCCTTGTGCACTCTACCCGGCCCCACGCATTTCAGTTTTTTTGAGAGATTAAAAACAGAACAAAGAAACCAACTTACGTGAGGCAGCAGATGAAGAAGGGCGTCTCCACTCATCGTCCCCACAGCCAGTGCGACGAGGAAGGTGAGAAGGAACTGGAAGCAGCCCTGGTTGATGATGGGGACCAGGATGACACCCAGCAAGGACAGCAGGCTGATGACGGTGATGGAGATGATGCCACAGATCCAGGCTGCGGGGAGAAGCCGAGAGTCGGCTCAGCGCCGCGGCTTCAGCCAGAAGGACTCGGGGAGAAAGGGGAAAAAACTCGGCAGAAGGCGGCAAAGTCGTCACAGCGACCGGACAGGGAGCCGCGGAGGGCCTGCGGCAGCTGCGAAGGGCACAGCGAGGGAAGACGCCAGGGAGAGGACTCAGCAGGCCAGGCGGAGAGAGGGCATGCGAGCAAACCAGCAAAAGCCAAAGAGCAAACAGCCAGGCTCTCCGGTGGAGCAAGAGACACGCGGCTGCCACTGTGTAGGCGACACAAGTCTGCGCGGCGACCGAGGCAGAGCCACTTGGCCGAGTGGGTGAAGGAAACCGCCCAGATCGGCGCTCTCCGGCCGCTGGGCACGGGCAGTCCCGGGCCACCTCGGTTCTCCACGCCACCTGCCTCCTCCCTCAGGCAGACCCCCAGCAACCTTCCCAGACAGAGGGAGGCAGAGAGAACGCACCAGCCCACAGCAGCCAGGCTTCCTCGGCCCCGCAGAGCGAGCGGCACCCCGGCCACTGTGCCAGAGCCCCGCCGCCTGTCCCGCGGTGGCTCCCCAGCAGAGAGGCTTCTGGCACACGCACGCCCGTGCTTCTCCACCCTGCCCTGCCCCGCGTGCCCGGCAGAGAGGCTTCTGGCACATGCACGTCCCTGCTTCTCCACCCCTGCCCTGCCCCGCGTGCCCGGCAGAGAGGCTTCTGGCACACGCACGTCCCTGCTTCTCCACCCTGCCCTGCCCCGCGTGCCCGGCAGAGAGGCTTCTGGCACACGCACGTCCCTGCTTCTCCACCCCTGCCCTGCCCCGCGTGCCCGGCAGAGAGGCTTCTGGCACACGCACGTCCCTGCTTCTCCACCCTGCCCTGCCCCGCGTGCCCGGCAGAGAGGCTTCTGGAACACGCACGTCCCTGCTTCTCCACCCTGCCCTGCCCCGCGTGCCCGGCAGAGAGGCTTCTGGCACACGCACGTCCCTGCTTCTCCACCCCTGCCCTGCCCCGCGTGCCCGGCAGAGAGGCTTCTGGCACACGCACGTCCCTGCTTCTCCACCCTGCCCTGCCCCGCGTGCCCGGCAGAGAGGCTTCTGGCACACGCACGTCCCTGCTTCTCCACCCTGCCCTGCCCCGCGTGCCCGGCAGAGAGGCTTCTGGCACACGCACGTCCCTGCTTCTCCACCCCTGCCCTGCCCCGCGTGCCCGGCAGAGAGGCTTCTGGCACACGCACGTCCCTGCTTCTCCACCCTGCCCTGCCCCGCGTGCCCGGCAGAGAGGCTTCTGGCACACGCACGTCCCTGCTTCTCCACCCCTGCCCTGCCCCGCGTGCCCGGCAGAGAGGCTTCTGGCACACGCACGTCCCTGCTTCTCCACCCCTGCCCTGCCCCGCGTGCCCGGCAGAGAGGCTTCTGGCACACGCACGTCCCTGCTTCTCCACCCTGCCCTGCCCCGCGTGCCCGGCAGAGAGGCTTCTGGCACACGCACGTCCCTGCTTCTCCACCCTGCCCTGCCCCGCGTGCCCGGCAGAGAGGCTTCTGGCACACGCACGTCCCTGCTTCTCCACCCCTGCCCTGCCCCGCGTGCCCGGCAGAGAGGCTTCTGGCACACGCACGTCCCTGCTTCTCCACCCTGCCCTGCCCCGCGTGCCCGGCAGAGAGGCTTCTGGCACACGCACGTCCCTGCTTCTCCACCCTGCCCTGCCCCGCGTGCCCGGCAGAGAGGCTTCTGGCACACGCACGTCCCTGCTTCTCCACCCCTGCCCTGCCCCGCGTGCCCGGCAGAGAGGCTTCTGGCACACGCACGTCCCTGCTTCTCCACCCCTGCCCTGCCCTGCGTGCCCGGCAGAGAGGCTTCTGGCACATGCACGTCCCTGCTTCTCCACCCTGCCCTGCCCCGCGTGCCCGGCAGAGAGGCTTCTGGCACACGCACGTCCCTGCTTCTCCACCCCTGCCCTGCCCTGCGTGCCCGGCAGAGAGGCTTCTGGCACACGCACGCCCGTGCTTCTCCACCCTGCCCTGCCCCGCGTGACCTGACCTCGCTAAGTGCCAGAAGCCAGCGGCTGTGTTGTGCCCGTCTCCGTCCGGCCGTGGACACACGGACTCACGGAAGCAGATTCCCGCATGCGGCCAGGTGGCAGGAAAGGCGGAAAGCTGATATTCTGTTCTCAGTCCCACAGCACTGGAACAAGTAAGCACAGGGACTGTAGTAGAAAAGGCTTAACGTTTCCTTACCTGATGCCCCAATATTTGCCTTGTCGTCAGAAACCAGACTTTTCTCCTTATTTAAATCTTCAACTAAAAGTCTGTCAAAATGCTCAATGCAGAGTCTGTTGTCAATCTGATATAACAGCGCGGGGCAAAGGTGCGTAAACAAGAGAGGTGAGATAGGCGCGCCGGAGCAATGGCCGTAATGCTTCAGCAGCTGAGTGGCGTTCAGACACTGCAAGAAGGGTGATGAAACCAGTCAAGTACAAGAACGTTCTAGGATCGTGCAGAAAACAGCAGTCGCACAAAGACTTCAACACATGCGACGTATCAGTGAGGACAGTCACCTGTTACTGTACAGACTCGCAGCTCGACTACCCAAGGCACTCTGTGGATTTTAACTATTTCTCCACTCATAAAGATAATGGCTGTGCGTCAGAGCACCTGGTTAAGTGCACCTATTACCATGCACAAGGACCTGGGTTCGAATCCGACTCTCCACCTGCAGTGGGCATACACGAGTGGTCTTTCTCTCCCTCTCCCTCTCTCTCTCTGGCCTATCAAATAAAAAGAAGAAAGAAAAAAATTACAAAAAGGAAAAAATGGCCATTAGGAGCAGATTCCTAGTGAGGCACCAAGCCCTAGCAATCACCCTGGGGGCAAAACAGAAATAAATATAAAAATAAATAAAATAACAAGCATGATAGAAATCCTACAGGTTCAATACAAACGGTGAATGTTAATGACCAACATCTGGAGATTTTCAGCACCAACACGATTCTACAGCACCATGTATGGTAATAACAAAGGTCTATCCTAGGAGATGCTAGATGTTTCCCCCACACGGCTATTGCTAGGGGCTCGTACGTCTACCAGTAGCTACACTAGTCCTCTAATTTTATAGTCAGTGTCTGTAACTGCTAGAAAGCAAATACCCAATAATGGATACAGGGTAGAAACATAAAGATATTTACCTGAGTGAAAGACACTTCAAAGGGTGGTATGATTTCTTTACATTCGATAGTGATCTTTTTATACACAAGAATAACAAAACTGAACGTTTCTTCCCCAAACTTTAGTGAGTGTTAAAAATTAGAATAAGAGGTTAACGTATCTTTAATGAAACAAATTATTTAAGGTGGATAGTTTTAAAAAAAATCAGAAAGTGTGAGTTGGGCGGTAGCGCAGCGGGTTAAGCGCACGTGGTGCAAAGCACAAGGACCGGCGTAAGGATCCCGGTTCGAGCCCCCGGCTCCCCACCTTCAGGGGAGTCGCTTCACAGGTGGTGAAGCAGGTCTGCAGGTGTCTGTCTTTCTCTTCCCCTCTCTGTCTTCCCCTCCTCTCTCCATTTCTCTCTGTCCTATCCAACAACAATGACAAAAATACTAACTACAACAATAAAACAACCAGGGCAACAAAAGGGAATAAATAAATGTTAAAAAAGTCTTTAAAAAATATTTTATAAAAAATCAAAAAGTGAAAATCAACTGTGAAAATAATCAAAAGAACATGAAATTAAGAAAACTCGTGACTGTCCAATTATGACTGAGGATTCTCACCGCTCTCTCTCTCAGGCTTCACTCAGAAGCACGAGGAAAGGCCCTGTCAAGGGCAACAGAGAGAACAAGTATGCCGTGTGTTTCCTGGCTCTGGCGCTAGTCAGCGGCTGGGAATCATCCTCCAATGACTGAAATCAGAATTACACAGAAAAACCCAGGAGTCAGTCCCCCAATCTCCAAATCTCTAGGAAGCAGGCGGCAGCCCCCATCTGAAGACAGACGTAGGGAGGCCTCCTGAATCCGCAGGCTGGTGGAGTCTAAGGGTCACTACGCATCCGGATGCGAGGCCCAGTAATCAAGTGAGAAGCCAGCCGGTGGAGTCTAAGGGTCACTACATATCCGGATGCGAGGCCCAGTAATCAAGTGAGAAGCCAGCCGGTGGAATCTGAGGGTCACTACGCATCCGGATGCGAGGCCCAGTAATCAAGTGAGAAGCCAGCCGGTGGAGTCTGAGGGTCACTACGCATCCGGATGCGAGGCCCAGTAATCAAGTGAGAAGCCAGCCGGTGGAGTCTGAGGGTCACTACGCATCCGGATGCGAGGCCCAGTAATCAAGTGAGAAGCCAGCCGGTGGAGTCTGAGGGTCACTACGCATCCGGATGCGAGGCCCAGTAATCAAGTGAGAAGCCTGCCGGTGGAGTCTGAGGGTCACTACGCATCCGGATGCGAGGCCCCCATGAAAGGAGGCCGGGGGGAGGCACAGCGGACAGTTAGGACTCGAAACCATGAGGTCTTGAGCGCAACCCTCAGATCGGATATGCCGGAGGGGTGCTCTGGGGTAGTCTCCCACTCTGATTAATAAACACATCTTTCTTTTTTCTTTTTTAACAGAAAAACATTTTCTATGACGGATCGCTCACTGTTTTGTTGGAGACCATGCTATTTTGTTCAGGACGCTGAGTTAAATACAGCTGGCCACTCCACCGTAACTCTGAAATCTCTGAACCGGGCAGCCAGCTTTTTCTTAACGAGTCACCGGGCAGAGACAGAGAGAATCAGAGACGGCGAGGGAGATGGATCCGCTGGCCCGATACTGACCTCCGGCCGCGGGCCGTCCTCGCCGTGGCCCCGCCGCTCGCCGTGGGCGGCTTCCCGCTTCCTCGCGCTCCTCGGCCTGTCCTCGCTGCCCTGGCTGCCCGGGGCGAAGTCCTGTGCGTGTGCGTGTGCGTGTCCGTGTGCGCGCTCGGCCTTGTGGACGCCGTTGTGCCGGTGCCTCTTGGCCTGCTCGTGCTCGGGGGGGCCGCCTGCCGGGTCTGCCGCGCCCTCGCCGCCCTTCCTCCTGCGCTCGTCCTTCCTGCTCCGCTTGGCCGGCCGGCCTCCGGGCTGCTCCGGGCCCTGCTCCTGGCCCTGCCCCTGCCCGTGCCCCTGCCCGTGCCCGCCGGGGGCCGCGGCGTCTCCGTCCCGGGAGTGGCGGGCGGCGGCGTGGTCCGGGCGCTGCTGCGGGCAGTGGCGGCGGCACACGTGGCGGCTGTGCTCGCGGTCGCGTCTGTCCTCGGCGGCCTCTTTCTCTTTCTCGGGGTCGCACCGCCGGCTCCTCTCGGTCTGGTTCTCCGAGCCAGAGCCCAGCCGGCCCCGGGGGAGCGGGTGGCCGTGCGCATGGAGGTGCCGCCCCTCCTGCACCGCCAGCAGGTCCAGGTGAGACAGGTGGTCGTGGCCCAGGTGGTCGTGGCCGATCTCCACCACTTTGATCTCCCCGAGGCCCAGGTTGGTCAGCAGTCTCTCCAGCCCGAGGAAGGACAGCCTACCATCCTCCCCGTAGCGCTCAAACAGTTTGCCGACGTAGAACTTCATCCTGGCGGCCTCCACCGAGAAGTTGCCGGGCTCCGGCTCGGCCGCGCCGCGGGGCGGGGGGTGGTGGTGGCGGCGCTGCTCCTCCTCCTCCGGGCAGCGCTCGTGCTTCCCGTGGCAGCGGCCGCAGTGGTGGAGCACGAAGGTCAGCAGGCAGATGAGGCAGAACTTGGTGTGTGCGTGCACCTTCATGGCTGCGTCTCCTGAGGGTGGAAAAAGAGGAGGGCGGGTTAGCTGAGGGCAACACAGCGACCAGGAGGCTCGCTCGCTCGCTCGCGTACCCCGGCGGCCGAGGAGGCAGAGTGTTTTATCCACCTCTTCGAGGGCGCTCAGCATTCTGTCCTTCTTCAGCTCCCTGTGGAGGCTGGTTCCTTTTGTCACAAAAGCACAATCAATGCAGACGCTCAGGCTTAGCTGGAACAGTCTGGGGCGGAGGAGACACCATAGTGGTAATGGAAAAGAATCGCATGCCTGAGGATCCAAGGTTGCAGGTTCAGTCCCCGAAGCCACCCCAAGCCAGGGCTAAACAGTGCTTAGGTTACATAATAACTAAAAAAAAAAAGATGTCAAAGATTACTCTGACTGCCTCTAACCAGAACACACAATGTTGGGAAGTGGGTCCACTGTTGGGGACGTCCTGGCCATTGCTTCCATGAGAGTCTGAGTGGGTAGCCCCCAAGCTCTCCCCGCTCCAGGTCGAGAAAACTGTCCCTCCCCCGACCTCGTGAGCCCCTGGGTGGACCCCTGCACGAGGGCACCTTTCTGCACAGGCCCCTGCTCCCCCACTTAAACAAAGGCTGTGAATTGCTGTGTCCTGTGCTTGGCAAACGTCCTGGCTTTGCTCAAGTGCTCCTCCCCCCCTGCCCTGAAGTGCCTTAATCGACCCCCAGAGAAAACTGCTACTGAGCTCGTGATCCAGCCTTGTATGGTGACCTTCCGCTTGTGATCCAATAGTTTGTAGGTCATGGCGCAGTTCTGGTTTGGGTTAGGGTTCATGATCACCTACACCTTGCCCCGCACAACGCGCACACCTGCTGGCTCTCTCTCAATAAACCAGAGGGCCCTCTGAGGCTCTCCGGAGCTGACTGTCTGCCCGTCACGCGGAGCCAGATCTCCCAGGGGGTCGCTTCACCCTCCTCCGCCCGCGGCCGGGGAGGTGGGGGACCCGGAGCGAGCCCACACACAAGAGCCCATCTGTTTATACTGAGAAATTGCCCCCATGGGACACGGGGAATAAGCGCAAATTCTTGTGCAGTGGCTGCACGGCTGAATGCTGTCCCTGATGCTTTCCTTCTTAATTCCGGACAGAGAGGACAGAGAGGAGAGCGTCATCACAGACCTGCCCCCCACCTGTGGAGAGCCCTTCTCTGGGCGTCTCATGTGGGTCTAGCTGTTGAACCCAGGGCCTCACACACGCGCATGCTCATACTCAAACAGGTAAGCTACCTCCTGGTTGCCTGTACCATGTTCCTTCCTAAAAATGTTAGGGGCTGGGGAGACAGCATCATGGTCATGCAAACAACTTTCATGCCCGAGCCTCTTGAGGTCCCAGGTTCAAGCCCCAGCACCACCACAAGCCAGAGCTGAGCAGTGCGCTGATGCTTACCTTTCTATCTCCCTCATCAATATAAAATAAACAGAATATTAAAAAAGAAAGAGTCTAAAGTAGGAAAGGATTCTCTTTTCACCTTGTGAGCTAGATTTACATACAGAAGGAAACAAACTTGAACCCTGCTTTTGACACCATAGAAAATGACTTGTAAGCCGGGGGCCAGGCGCACAAGGACCCAGGTTCAAGCTCCAAGTGTTGACTGAACACACGATGACTGACAACAGAGGAGTCGTACGCGGTTCTCTCCGCACCCTGTCAAAGTGGGCAGGAGGGAACCAAGGCAAAGATGACTCTGGAGAGGCAGGTAAGGGCTAGTCAACGGGCAGGGAGACAGCGGTGTTCTTCAGCCGAGTACTGGTCGGGCGAGGTGATTACTGCGCTTACACTCGGCGTCCCGTACCTAGACACGCCGCGCTATCTTAGTAAGAGCTCTTAAAAGTGGCTGGGAAGGAGGCAGCCGAGTTGGTTAAACGCCTTCCTTACGTGTAAGGCCTCAGGATGAATCCCCATCACCGTATCTTATGCAGCTTTATAAAAACACAGTCAGTAAACTTGTGAAAGCCTATTTAATACAAGTATACAATATCTTAATTTCATGAAAGACCGCTTTTGAAAGGGTCTTCCTGCAGAAAAGAATTAAAAGGGAACGGAACGTACTTCTATTCTGTACAGACAGTTGATATGTGTATCACTGAACGTCTTGCTTAGTCTTTACTCAGACTGAGAAGTGTAAGGAGTCCAATAATCCAGTTTTCTGTGTGGTTTCATGATAACAGCCGGCACACACGGCTAAGAAACAAGATTGCACGGACAGACGCCGCCCTGGGAGTCACAGGTCCCTGACAGCTGGTTCTGCGACTCGAGCTGGGAGTCACTTGGAAAGTCGATCACGGTTTATGATCTAGAAAGTGAGGCTATTAATCCCTGCTCTGGTTTCACAGTCATCATAAAAACCAAATGAAGTAACATGCGGACTTTCGGCGGTAAAGGTCTAGGTGTTTTCCAGCCTTAACTGCAGTGTTTACTTTTTAAAGATGTGTTTGCTAACCAGAGGAAGAGCCGCAGAGAGAGAACAGAGCCTGGGGCTGAGTGTGGGGCCTCACACCTACATTTCCAAGGCTTCCTGGGCCCTATTTGTTCGAGATATGCCAGTCTAAGCAAGTGTCAATAAACAGCAATAAGGTGATGATCGACTGCAGTGTCATTTCTAGCGTATCTGTCAAATGCACAACTGTGCATGTATCAGGAAGCTCACTCACTTGGCTCACGTCAGCACTGCCACCTCTACTGCACTTACCTGCCCATCAACTGAGCCGGCCAATAGGAGACTGCTCTGTAAGCCCACCAAGTACATTGGCCTAGGCCGGGATCACTGTTAAATGCAGTGCTACATATGCTGACTTGACTTTTCAAAGGCTCAACCTGTGTGTGTAGGTGTGTGTGTGTGTGTGGGGGGGGTATCTTTATTTTTACTCCTTGAAGGGCTAGTTTATTCCTTGAAGGGATTTAAAAGAAGAGAAAAGAAAAGAAAAGAAAAGAAAAGAAAAGAAAAGAAAAGGAAGAGGCTCTCAGAGCCCAAGTAGCAGATCTGAGGCCGCATCTGAGGCTGCCCCTAACGCCCCTGCAGGGGAGCTTCATGAGTGTCTGCAGGTGTCTCTCTTTTCCTCTCTATCTGCCCCTCCCCTCCTGATATCTGGCTGTCTCTAGCCAATAAATAAAGATAATAATAATTTTAAAAAATCAATGTCCAGGTAAACGTGGTTTTTTTTCTTTTCTGGGGGTAGGGGAGGCAGGGCGGGCATCCTCTGATAACACAGGCCAGTTGCTCCTCACCAGGGGAGTCTTCGGATTGTCAGCTTCCTAAAAAACAACAGGACACAAGGCTCCAAATAGGAGACTTCCAGAACAGCTGGAGCTGCCCTGCAGGTACCAACCCGAAGCAAAACAAACAAAACCTATATTCATGTCTCACCGAAACAAACAACAAACAAACTAGGTCATCAGTTACCGAAAAACTGCACTGTTAACTTTTTGGTTATTTAATTAGGTAATTTCAAAGTGCAGGGGAAGACTACGAAGATTTGAATGCTTTTCAGGTCATGTTACCTATTTCCCAGTCGGCTGCCAGTGGGGAAGCCTGGTCATACTGCCACCAGCCGGCACGTGGAATGACTCTGGAGTGAGGCAGAGACACTTCCTGATTCTCACTTGTCCTGATGCTACTCCTGCTCTCAGGTTTTCTCTCTCTGTGTTCTCATGGAACGTGAGTCAGTTCTATTTCTACAAAATTACTCTCCAGCCCTCTCCAATGGCTTTGTATTTTGACTGCGATGTTTTTTCCCCTTTCAGAAAAATGGTTTCGTGTCACAATGAAGCTGACAATTTTTTAAAAACATTTATAGGACTGGAAATATAAGTTTTTCCCTCTAGACTCATTAAAATAGCATGACATCTAAAACTCTTAAGCCCTCTTCTTATTCAAGGAAAACGACCATTCACTAAACTAACTCATAAATGTCCCTGCTAAGTTTTTATTTTACCGTCTATAAAATGTCCAAGTCTGGGGCCAGGTGGTGGCGCACCTGGTTAAGCACACACACTACAGGGCACAAGGACCCAGGTTCAAGGCCCTGGTCCCCACCTGCAGGGGGAAAGCTTCACGAGAGGTGAAGAAGGGCTGCAGGGGTCTCTCTGTCTCTCTCCCTCTTTATCTGCCCCTCCCCCTCAAAGTCTCTCTGTCTCTACCCAATAATAAATTAAGTTTAAAAAAAAATCCCAGCCCGTGGTTAGAGGAAATGTTTACCAAAAGTTTTAACATTTACTTTCTAAAGTGTAGCATTCACGCAGTGATTTTAAAGAACACTCCTCTAAAATGTTTTTAGTGGCCTGGTTTTAGTATACATTTCTCATTTCCTCCTTCAGCTATATTTTTAAGCTGGTATGATTATTTCCTTGAGTAACAACTTTGCTTACACTGGTTATAAATATCACGTGTCTGTTTCATTGAAAGAAACTGCGAATTCCAGTTTAGGAGAAAATAACTGAGGATAAAAGGCCTTTAGCTGTGGAGACATTCTCCTCTAAAGAAGTCCAGAGGAACAGAAGCGTCGGGACACATGACTGACCGTGTCTTACAGACCTGCTCTGCATGGTACGTGTGAAGCTTCATACTAAATACCTGTGTAGGCTTTCAAAACGTTAGAGTACAAGTGTTTTTCTCTTACACTGTTTTCCTCATTGCTTTATAACAACAGATCATGTGTTATTTTGTATTTATTCACCAAAGCACCCAAGCTTCCTCCTGGTGCCCTGGCCCGCTGCTGTGGCCCCAGATCCTGCAAAGGCCTGTACAGTTACCTCCGCTGTCGTATTTGAGAAGGCGGAGAAAGTCATCTCTCCACAGCCCTCTCCACCCAGAGGCTGGGCTTCCTGATCACACAAGACAAAGTCAACCGCCTCACACACCAGCAATGACTCAGCTACCGCAGAGGAGTGAGTGCCGGGAGGCTAAAGTGGACAGAATTGGACAAGTGAAACAAGGAAGGAGACACAGCAAACAGCAAATATGAATGACCTAGAGGATGGCTTCCTTGAGTGTATAAACGTGAAAAAACAGAAAGCCTCTGCCAAAGACCCGGAGAACTAGTGGTTATCCACGGGGGTGGGGTGGGGACACGGGAGAACGAGTGGTTATCCACGGGGGTGGGGTGGGGACACGGGAGAACGAGTGGTTATCCATGGGGCTGGGGTGGGGACACAGACCTTTGGTGATGGGAGTGGTGAGAAGATAAATCAAAAATCAAAGTAGAGGTTGAGTACTCAAGCCATTTGTCCAGAGAGATGCAAGCACTCTACTCTGAGTTGCTTTGGGAGGACTGGGGGGAGAGGGGCAAGAAGGGCGGGGGGGAAAGGCAGGGAAATGAACGCTAAGAGCTTTGCACTGAGGGTGTCACAGGGCGGCAACCGCCTTTTAAGGCAGAAGGGTAATGTAGACAAGCGGCCGAGACAGAGACAGAGACAGAGACGAGTGGCCCCGGGCTCCAAGTCCCATCGGCTCAGCCAACTGAAGGAACAACAGGCTGAGCACTGGCGCCCTGCTTTTCTCCACCGTTCATAAATCTCTTCAGGGCTCCAGCCTCGGCCCCACCTGCAGGGGGAGCTTCACGAGTGGTGGAGAAGGGCTGCGGTGTCTCTCTGTCTCTCCTTATCTCTCCCTACCCTCTTGATTTCTCTGTCTCTAGCCAATAATGAAACAAATTTTAACAAATAATTTAAAGACCACCTGAGAACGCATGTTATTACCTATGAATTTACACTTAAACATGTCTCCACTCAAGTATTTGGTTTATACAGGTCCTAACAGATCGCAAGGATTTCAGATAACAGCAAGGAGATGCTGTTAACCTCTAACAGCCTTGTAGTCAAAGGGCCGACCGGTGCCTTCAGCCACTATTCCACCCGCTATTCGCACAGGAGTGGAGTGCGAGCGCATGCAAAGGCCGCTTCGGGATCCTTCTCACAGAGCGGCTGCTCCGGCCCGCGCGCAGTACTCGGTCCACGCAACTTGGTCTACGTGTTTTCAAGCAACCAACTTGGCAGACAACTGTCCAGGGAACCAGAAAGACTCAAAATCTCACAGGATACATACACATTACGTTTCCAGACAGCTGCTTCAGATAGACAGAAAGGAGAGGAGGGCCGGTGGTGGGGCACCTGGTTGAGCTCGTATGCTGCAGTGAGCAAGGAGCCAGGTTCAAGGCCCAGGTCCCCACCGGCAGGGGGGAGCCTCCCAGTGTGAAGCAGGGCTGTGGGTGTCTCTCTCCCTACCTCACCTTCTCTCTCAAGTTCCGTCTCTATCCAACAAATAGTCAATCAATTTTTAAAATCCAGAGGGGGGGGGGGGAGAGAGAGAGAAGGCAGGAGAGACATGGCAAGCACCTCTGTTCTGTTGCCAGGGCACTCCCACAGGCTGCCAGGGCTCGGACCTGGGCCCACCAGGCGGACTGCCACTCCACAGATACAATCCGCACCATACAAAGCATTGCCATCTGCTCTTGAAATCATCTAGACATCTGAGAGGTCGTGGGCCACTTCTGTTCAGCCTTCGGTCCAAAGACCTCAACCAGATGAGCAGTTAGAACTAGTGTGAGCAGAGCCGAGCGGAGAGGCAGCCTCTCCCGCCTGACGCTCCGAGGTCCAGGGTTCAGTCCCCAGCACCTCCCTGAGCCAGAGCCCAGCAGGCTCTGGGCAGATCATCAACACGTAAATGTGACCTCAAGTACACTCTCTGTCTTGAGGCGTTCCAGTTCTAACTGGGGAGGATGTGAGAGGCATGGAGAGCAGAGGGGCCCAACACGCAGCAGGTGACAGGAAGCAAGCTGCAGGCTTCTGCTTTGTGAGAAAGAAAGATTCAGATGAAAGGGCTTCATTTTTTACAGAGCAGAGTAACCGGAGTGGGGTGGGTATCTCCATGCTTTGGTTACAGCTGGAAGTGATTTCAAATGTTCTACTTCTGTGTGGACACAGGTCTCAATACTGAAGTGATCATCTTTGATGACTACTAGAGGATTAAAAGTGAGTTTTGCAGGGTTCAAGTTAATTCTCAGAATCCTCTGGTCCTATGAAAGCACATGATCTCCACTCTCTTAGCATGTCGGTAAGACAGACTTCCCAACCTCCCCGGAGCGTCTCTGAACGAGCCAGAGGGCCCTCCTAAGCAGAGTCATGGCTGAGGCTTCAGTGTGGCTTCAGAAATGCCAACACAGGGCTGGGACACGGACAGCAGTGAGTCCTCTGCGGGTGACAGAGTGGTGCTGGGGTATGCGGCCTCTCCCTCTCGCCTCTGAAACTTGAGAGAACGCAAAAATGGTGTCGCGAGCAAGGACTCAGAGCCTAGGACTCACTCGGAGAGTGTGTCGGGGTTAAACTTTTTTTTACTTATTTTAGATGTCATAGAAAGATCACACAATTCACACCAGCACACAGTCAACCGGACACCTTATCCTTTCTTAGTAGTTGCTGGCAGGTAAGGCTCACACACGCGGCCGGGTAAGGCGCACACGCGCGCGCGCACGCACACACACACACACACACACACACACACACACACACGGCCGGATAAGGCTCACACACACACACACGCACGGCCAGGTTAGGCTCACACACACACACACACACACACACACACACACACACACACACACGGCTGGTAAGGCTCATACACACACACACACAAACGGCCGGGTAAGGCGCGCGCGCACACACACACACACACACACACACACACACACACACACACACACACACACACGGACGGGTTAGACACACACACACACACACACACACACACACACACACACACGGCCGGGTAAGGCTCACACACACAGACACACACGGCCGGGTAAGGCGTGCGCGCGCGCGCGCACACACACACACACACACACACACACACACACACACACACACACACGGCCGGGTAAGGCTCTCTCTCTCTCTCTCTCTCTCACACACACACACACACACACACACACACACACACACACACGGCCTGGAGGAGGTCCTTTGTCCTTCGTGCTGCTGGAGGGACGGATTAGCAGGGCCTCTTGCAGCTGGGAAGCTGTTACTGAGGTCAGCAGGCTGCGGGTGCTTTAGGGCTTTAGCCACACCAACAGTGGAACTGCTTCCTCCGGCGGATTTCTGCATCTCTATTTATGCCCAGCTCGCCTCTGGTTTCAGAGTTCATCTCCACTGACAAGGTCGGGGTTGGCGTCTTATCACACTGTGCAGGTGCCCTGTGGGTACTAACGTTACACTTGGTTCACAAGTTCACGTCCACTACAAATGAGCAGCAGCCTGACGGTGGCATCCCGCTCACACAGGCCCCGGGCTCACTCGTTCCACGATGCCTCAAAGGACAAAGCGGTGGCACCTGAAGGAAGTCTGTGCAAAGTAGGTGTCATCTGAGACTCGGCTGCAGGGTCTCTGGTCTCTAGGGGTCCACGCCTGTGGCTCTGAGGGATCCCACTGCCCCTGGGAGCCAGACAGAAACGGGAGAGAGCGAGCTAGAGAGAGAGAGAGCAAGCGAGCGAGAGAGAGAGAGAGCGAGAGAGAGAGAGAGAGAGAGAGAGAGAGAGCGCTAGCAGGCACTGCCCCACCACCTGTGGCTGGGCCAGATGCTGCAGGGCTCAGCTCCAGGCACACTGCCTGACCTAGTGAGCTATCTCCTGGCCTGATACCTGAATAGAGCAGAGAATAGCCTGTCCCTAATTCAGCGAAAACTTCCCAACTTGGACATAAACTTTTTTACTTACAAACCTGCAACATCTGCCTGCCGCCGTCTCAATTGTCACCCAGCCCTTGCATCCAGCAACCCAGAACACCCATGGGCTTCAGTCTCGACACTTAATATTTATGGTGTCGTCTGCAGACGCTGTGTTTATTCAGCAAGTCAGAGCTCCGCGAGGTTACTGGAAATAGTTGGGGTGCTGTTTAAAATGGCATTGTTTCAGGTGTAAACTGCCTTCAGGGCTTCTAAGCACACTTCTGGGTATTCGTACAGTGGCCTTTTACTTACTGAGAATACAACTGCATATTCCGGGAAAACCAAAGTCACCGGGTGGCCCACACACGGAACTCATATGAGTAAGACAAAGTTCTGTGTGTTAGTAATGGGAGTGTTTGCAGCCTTGTATAAGTTACCACAGGGAACCTTGTGCTTATTAAAGGTCTTTGAAACATTTTTAAAAAAATCATTCTACAATCATTCTGTACGTCACAGTTCAAAGTAAACTTGATTCTAAAAAGAAGCTCACCATAAGATTTAATATTTTCAATTTTTATTTTTAGTACAATCAAGGTAATACAAAGTTACATGGAACATATTCACTCAGAGGCAGTTGTTTCTATCATTATTATAAATACTGATATAAAAAGTTAACTTCATAGACCCCTAACATACACTCCTCCTGTTTTGAAAAGATCCCAGGCGTACAAGCGAGTATTTGCAGGACCAGGCGTACAAGCCGGTTAACTGTCTTAAGACTAGGACTCGGGTGTGGGTGAGGTGAGGAAGCCTGTGGCCCGTCTCTGAAAGCACCTGCGAATCGCTCCAAAGAAGACCACTCATCTTAGTACCCGCAGCTGCGGGAGCCTGGTGCCAACCCCACGCACCGCCGCGTGCCTGAGACTGAGAGGGGTCTGCAAGCAGCTACACCCAGGGGCCTCTCACCTGGCCTCGGGGGCAGCAGAAAACTGGGGGTGAGGCCGGGAAAGAGCTCTTCTGGTACTGCCAGCGAAGCTCAGTCTGTGCTTGGAAGAATCACAAAGTTAAATTCCACTTTCAGGGCCATGAAACTTGCCATGGAGGACCCTCTGGCTTGCTGTTCAGGGTTGCACTTCCTTTCCAAGCACCACTGTCGTGTGGAACATGAGTGAAACACACTGACGACGTGCCCAGAACAGACACACAAGGCCCACAGTGTCTGTCTGTCTGTCTGTCTCTCTCTCGACGGGGCCCTGCAGACACCGGCTGACAGTGCTGTCAGGCATCTGCTGAGAGTAATGTCACAGCTAAGCTGTCACTCAGTGCCCTGACCAGAGCCAGTGACCTTGGAGGACTTGAGGAAGGTGTCACAGTGTCTCTAGAGCACAGTCTAGCGTGGGAAACAAGTCAGAAGATGCAGAAGGAAGGAAGGAAGGAAGGAAGGAAGGAAGGAAGGAAGGAAGGAAGGAAGGAAGAAAGGGAAAAAATGCAAGGATAGAATAAATCCTGTGGGGTAAAGAACAGACACGATCATTCAACGTCACCCTGCGGGAAGCACTAAGACAAGGCCACGCAGAGCTGACCCAGTGGAGAGGGAGAGAGGGGGCTCGAGGAGCTGGTGGACCACAGTCCCTGGGTCGGCTGTAACACTGGCCATAAACAGGAAACCCAAGATGTAGTTTTCTGTAGTACACCAACTTCACAGACATTTAAATCAGGGACTCAAAGGCACTGTGAGAATACAAATTGCCCGGAAACATGAGAGAGTGACAGGCTCAGCAAGCATGCTGTGCAAGGGAGACAGAAGGGAGACAAGTGCCAGAGGGTGGCTCACAGGAGCAGACAAGCCAGGGAGAGAGAGAGCCCAGGAGGCCTCCTGCCACCGGGTGGGTGGTGGGTGTCACTGCAGGGAGAGCTCAAGGAGAGGGAGCCCAGTCCAGGCTGCATGCAAGCTGCTAGGCTAGACTCCAACAGCTTTCCCAGGATTTCCAACTGCCTGCCTCCAAAGACAACAATGGAGAGCAGCTCTCAGGACAGCAAGGCTAGCCCTCCCCCTGCCCCTGCTCCTGCCCCTAACCATTGCCCTAACTCTAACCATAACCATCAATCCACATTATCTAATCCTGTGTCAGTCTCTCATACGGAATAGGGACTTGGACAGAACACGTGATTGGGCGGCTATTCCTGAGTCAGGCTGCTACCCAGCTGGAGCAGAGGGTAGGGCAGGAGGTAGGGCCTGGAGAGCAGGCGGGCCTGGGCAGTGGGGACAGGTGAGCAGGCGGGCCTGGGCAGTGGGGACAGGGAGCAGGCGGGCCTGGGCAGTGGGGACAGGGAGCAGGAGGGTCTGGGCAGTGGTGACAGGGGAGCAGGAGGGTCTGGGTAGTGGTGACAGGGGAGCAGGAGGGTCTGGGCAGTGGGACAGGAGAGCAGGAGGGTCTGGGCAGTGGGGACAGGAGAGCAGGAGGGTCTGGGCTGTGGGACAGGGGAGCAGGAGGGTCTGGGCAGTGGGGACAGGGGAGCAGGAGGGTCTGGGCAGTGGGGACAGGGGAGCAGGAGGGTCTGGGCAGTGGGACAGGGGAGCAGGAGGGTCTGGGCAGTGGGACAGGGGAGCAGGAGGGTCTGGGCAGTGGGGACAGGGGAGCAGGAGGGTCTGGGCAGTGGGGACAGGGGAGCAGGAGGGTCTGGGTAGTGGGACAGGGGAGCAGGAGGGTCTGGGCAGTGGGGACAGGGGAGCAGGAGGGTCAGGGTAGTGGGGACAGGGGAGCAAGAGGGTCAGGGTAGTGGGGACAGGGGAGCAGGAGGGTCTGGGCAGTGGGGACAGGGGAGCAGGAGGGTCTGGGTAGTGGGGACAGGGGAGCAGGAGGGTCTGGGTAGTGGGGACAGGGGAGCAGGAGGGTCTGGGCAGTGGGGACAGGGGAGCAGGAGGGTCTGGGAAGTGGAACAGGGGAGCAGGAGGGTCTGGGCAGTGGGGACAGGGGAGCAGGAGGGTCTGGGCAGTGGGGACAGGGGAGCAGGAGGGTTTGGGCAGTGGGGACAGGGGAGCAGGAGGGTCTGGGCAGTGGGACAGGAGAGCAGGAGGGTCTGGGCAGTGGGACAGGGGAGCAGGAGGGTCTGGGCAGTGGGACTGGGGAGCAGGAGGGTCTGGGCAGTGGGACTGGGGAGCAGGAGGGTCTGGGCAGTGGGGACAGGGGAGCAGGAGGGTCTGGGCAGTGGGGACAGGGGAGCAGGAGGGTCTGGGCAGTGGGACAGGGGAGCAGGAGGGTCTGGGCAGTGGGGACAGGGGAGCAGGAGGGTCTGGGCAGTGGGGACAGGAGAGCAGGAGGGTCTGAGCAGTGGGGACAGGGGAGCAGGAGGGTCTGAGCAGTGGGGACAGGGGAGCAGGAGGGTCTGGGCAGTGGGACAGGGGAGCAGGAGGGTCTGGGCAGTGGGGACAGGGGAGCAGGAGGGTCTGGGCAGTGGGACAGGGGAGCAGGAGGGTCTGGGCAGTGGGGACAGGGGAGCAGGAGGGTCTGGGCAGTGGGACAGGGGAGTAGGAGGGTCTGGGCAGTGGGGACAGGGGAGCAGGAGGGTCTGGGCAGTGGGGACAGGGGAGCAGGAGGGTCTGGGCAGTGGGACAGGAGAGCAGGAGGGTCTGGGCAGTGGGGACAGGGGAGCAGGAGGGTCTGGGCAGTGGGACAGGGGAGTAGGAGGGTCTGGGCAGTGGGGACAGGGGAGCAGGAGGGTCTGGGCAGTGGGGACAGGGGAGCAGGAGGGTCTGGGCAGTGGGACAGGGGAGTAGGAGGGTCTGGGCAGTGGGGACAGGGGAGCAGGAGGGTCTGGGCAGTGGGGACAGGGGAGCAGGAGGGTCTGGGCAGTGGGGACAGGGGAGCAGGAGGGTCTGGGCAGTGGGACAGGGGAGTAGGAGGGTCTGGGCAGTGGGGACAGGGGAGTAGGAGGGTCTGGGCAGTGGGGACAGGGGAGCAGGAGGGTCTGGGCAGTGGGGACAGGGGAGCAGGAGGGTCTGGGCAGTGGGACAGGAGAGCAGGAGGGTCTGGGCAGTGGGGACAGGGGAGCAGGAGGGTCTGGGCAGTGGGACAGGGGAGTAGGAGGGTCTGGGCAGTGGGGACAGGGGAGTAGGAGGGTCTGGGCAGTGGGGACAGGGGAGCAGGAGGGTCTGGGCAGTGGGGACAGGGGAGCAGGAGGGTCTGGGCAGTGGGGACAGGAGAGCAGGAGGGTCTGGGCAGTGGGACAGGGGAGCAGGAGGGTCTGGGCAGTGGGGACAGGGGAGCAGGAGGTTCTGGGCAGGGGACAGGCAGCACGGTGGGCTGGTCTGGGCAGTGGCCCTCGGCCTAAATGCAGCGGCCACCTGGCCTCCATCGCTCACACAAAGCCTCGGCCGCCGCTTCCCCGCCCGCGTCCCCGTCCCCCCACCGGCCCCGGGAGCCCCGCAGCCGCCGTGTCCTCCCCGCAGGCCTCCCGTTCGACCGCCGCGGCCTCCCGCTTCCCCTCCCGAGACCCGCCGGGGCCCGATGTCCCTCCCCGCGGCCTCCCGCCGCCTCCCCGAGCGCATCACCGCGGGTCTGCGGCCCAGTCCCTGCGAGCCCCGTGCGCGTGTCCCGCCCGCCGCCCTCCATCCCGGCCGCCTCCCGCCCAGCCCCGCGAGCCCCGGCGAGCTTCCTCACCGCGGCTTCCACGCCCGAGCCCCGGCGAGCCCCGGCCCGGCAGCCTCCCGCCCAGTCCCGCGAGCCCCGGCGAGCTCCGTCCCGGCCGCCTCCCGCCCAGCCCGGCGAGCCCCGGCGAGCCCCATCCCGGCCGCCTCCCGCCCAGTCCCGCGAGCCCCATCCCGGCCGCCTCCCGCCCAGCCCCGCGAGCCCCGCGAGCCCCATCCCGGCCGCCTCCCGCCCAGCCCCGCGAGCCCCGCGAGCCCCATCCCGGCCGCCTCCCGCCCAGCCCCGCGAGCCCCGCGAGCCCCGCGAGCCCCATCCCGGCCGCCTCCCGCCCAGCCCCGCGAGCCCCGGCGAGCCCCATCCCGGCCGCCTCCCGCCCAGCCCCGCGAGCCCCGGCGAGCCCCATCCCGGCCGCCTCCCGCCCAGCCCCGCGAGCCCCGGCGAGCCCCATCCCGGCCGCCTCCCGCCCAGCCCGGCGAGCCCCTCCGCCCCGGCCGCCCATCCGGAGCCCCCGCCCGCTCGCCGCGATCTCCGCCGCCCGCCGCCCGCCCGCACCCCACGCGCCCCGCCTGCAGCCGCCTCGGCGCCCGATCCCCGGGCTCCGGCCCCGCTCCCCACGCCGCCGGGACTCGCGGCCGGTTCTGCGGGAGGGAACGTCAACAGATCGGGGTTTTATAGTTACCTCACACTCGAGTGCCGTGTGCATCTCCTCTCCGCCCGGTACCAAAGCCCGGCCGCGCCGCCCCGCGTATTCACCAACGCCGCCTGCGCCGCCTGCGTCGCGGACGCCCGCGCGTCCCACCCGGCGCTACGCCATCGGCGCACGGGAGCCCCTCGCCGGCCTGCGCAGCCGCAGCGCGTCCGCCCTCGGCGCTACGCCGCGCACGTACAGGCGCCGCCCAATCCCGCGCGCCCGGCCGCGCAAGCGGCGTAGGCGGCCCTCGCGGAGGCGGAGCCCGGCCCGGAGTTACGCAGACGGCGCGGCGGAGGGGGGCGCGCGTGCGCATGCGCGGGGCCCGCGGCTGGGGGAGGCGGCGGGGCTGCACCTGCGGGCGCGGGGCGCGGGGCGCGGGGCGCGGGGCGGCCGGAGACGCCGGGACGTTTGCAGCGCAGGCAGGAGGCGCCGCTCTGCAGCCTCGTCGGGCACTGACAGCGCCGCCAGCTCCGGGGGCATCGCGCCCAGGCCTGCGGCAGGGGCGCCTCTCTGCCTGACTGCGCCTGCGCACCTGGCTCCCTGCACCTGGCTCCCTGCCCGTCTGCAGCTTCCTGGCTGCCCATGTAGGCACGGAGTACTACTAGGCCATTAAAATGATTGCTTCGGGTTTCGCCTTTGCTTCGTCCCCCAGGTGCTGCCAGCCCGACCTCCGACCCGCCCTGTGTCCTGGAGCTCCACTTCCCCAGATTCCTGCCCCACTAGGGAAAGAGAGAGACGGGCTGGGAGTGTGGATCCACCTGTCAACACCCATGTTCAGCTGGGAAGCAATGACAGAAGCCAGACCTTCCACCTTCTGCATCCCACAATGACCCTGGGTCCATGCTCCCAGAGGGATAGAGAATGGGAAAGCTGTCAGGGGAGGGGATGGGATACGGAGTTCTGGTGGTGGGAACTGTGTGGAGTTGTTATCTTACAGTCTTGCTGACCAGTATTAAATTGCTAATAAAAAATTCTTTAAAAAGTACCCCCAAGAAATTGCAGGTGCAGACAGACTATCAGAACATCTCCAGAAAGCTCACCGTGAGGACTCCCCAAGAATCCAAGCACAGTACAGAAAAACATGCGGAAACATTGTTTTTTAAAGACTGTTCAATCAGGATGCTTATATAATCGTGTGTCCAACATCTGCACACACTCTCCCCGCACTGTTAAAGTGACCTTTTCAGTCCTGGAAGACGGAAGGAAGGAAGGGAGGGAAGAGGAAGGGCCTTTACATAGTTGCTGTCCCCACCCCGCCTCCCCCAAGGTACTTACGAAGGCGCCTCCTGTGAGCTTGTCTATTTAAAAAGAAAAAGGTGAACAAGGGGCCTGCCAGGCACTTGAGAAGAATTGTCGAAGCTTTGGCCGACTTCCCAGGGCTTCTGCTTCCCTGCCTGAGTCATGGGCTATCCCGAGGCTCAGAGGCGCCTGCCCGCATCCCGCCTGTCCTGCTGCTCTCACTCAGTACCTGGCCCACCTGGCTGATCCCCTCCCTGCGCTTAAGCCAGTCACAACCCATATTTTTCTGTCTTTTTAAAATAAAATGTTTATTATCTTTGTAATTGGATAGAGACAGTTAAACATTGAGAGGGAAGAGAGAGATAGAGAGGGAGAGAGACGCCTGCAGCCCTGCTTCACACTCAAAGCTTTCCCCCTGCAGGTGGGGGCCGGGGGCTTGAACCTGGGACCTTGTGCACTGTAATGTGTGCGGTTAACTGCATGGCTGCCAGCTCTATTTTATTTTTCTTATTTTTCATTTTTATTTATAAAAAGGAAACAATGACAAAAACCATAGGATAAGAGGGCACGACTGCACACAACTCCCCCCAGCACTACTCCGTGTCCCCTCCCTTCCCCTGAGCGCTCCCCTGCGCCTTGTCCTCTGGGAGCATGGAGCAGTTCTCTTCTCTGTGGTCCTGGCAGACCGCAGACACCGTGGTCAGAAGTCACCAGCTCTGCTGCGTGTCAGACCCTTCCTGGGTGCTTCACACGCAAATGCTTTTCACCTGTCACAGGTGCTCACTGAGCCTCAGGAGGCCACCTGCCACTTCTCACAGAGAGGCCGCGACAGTTACCCAGCCCGGTCAGTGGGCCGCCCTGTTTCTGCCGCTCTGTGCACTTACCTTCTGTTTTATTGGTTGGTTTCATCTCTACTGAGAACATCTTTACCTTGCTAATTCTCTGCTGACTGCCACAAACACTAAATGTCTCAAACTTCACTTCGGGTGGAAAAACCAGACCACTAATCTCCTGTCAGTTTCACTGGTTCTGTTGAATAACAAGTGATGTCCTGAGGCGAGACGAGATGAGAAGACAAGACACCGACTTTGGCCTCGCTTCACGAGTTCACCAGCCGTGGGTACACATGCCCGTGATCTGCAGATTCACGGGTAACTTAAGAGAGCTGACCAAAATTTTTCTAACCTACTTTGAATTCACAAGATTAGAACTAAAGAAAATGACTTGAAAGTCTACTCAGAATCACCTGCTGGTGTAAATAACAGACTATGGCAAAAAAAGAAAAAAAATCATTATTCTTACTGGTTTTACTTAGGAGTGCGCTAAGATAAGGAATTCCTATGTGTTAGACTCATGGAGCTTTCTGGAAAGGCCATACTTTGTTTTTAGGCGGCTCTTCTGACTCAGAAAGAAGCTCATCTGAGCTATAAAAGCAGTAGGTTTGCAGAATTTGAGGGGGAGGTTATTGAGTTATGTATAAATGTGTTTCTCTCTTATTTTTACACTCATATTGCTTCAGTCCTATGTTACATAACTAAGTTTTTTTTTTAATTTTATATATTTACTTTGAGTAGAGATAAAGGTGAGAGGGAAGGGGGTGGATAGAGGAGGAGAGAGAAAGAGAGACACTGCTACACCACTGTGAAACTTCCCTCCCTCAGGAGGAGATCGAGGACTTGAACCTGCGTCTTTGTACATTGTAGCATGTGCATTCTACCAGGGGCGCCTTCTTCCAGCACCGTCATAACTAAATTTTAAAACATCAAAACTACCTTTGTGGGGGCCAGGCAGTGGTGCAGTGGGTTAAGCGCAGGTGGCGCAAAGCACAAGGACCAGCAAAAGGATCCCGGTTTGAGCCCCCGGATCCCCACCTGCAGGGGAGTCGCTTCACAGGCGGTGAAGCAGGTCTGCAGGTGTCTATCTTTCTCTCCCCCTCTGTCTTCCCCTCCACTCAACATTTCTCTCTGTGCTATCCAACAACAATGACGGCCATAACAATAATAGTAACAACAGCACCGATAAACAAAAAGGGCAACAAAAGGGGAAAAAAACGGCCTCCAGGAGCAGTGGGTTCGTAGTGCAGGCACTGAGCCCCAGCAATAACCCCGGAGGCAAAAAACAAGCAAACAAAAAACTACCTTTGTGAGGCACATGATATAATAAACCCAACGGGGTTTTTTAAAACCCCTCAGAGGACTTGAGTAGAGTCAGCTTTAATAGCAGAGATAATACTTCCACCTAGGTCTTTAATTGTATCTAAAGGAAGTTTGATAGAATCGTTTTTTCTAACAGGATAAAATAGTTACCATTCCTGATGATATTTAAAGAAATTCAGTTGAAACTATAAAGAACCTGACTTTAAGCAATCAAACCTCTCAAATTCAGTTGTTCTTTCCATCAATCAAAATTAGTAGCTGAGCAAAGATAAAGAAAACACCTTAAATTCCTGATCACTTTCTCATTTTCATATGGCTGAAAAGTTCTGACTCAATAGGTTATGGTTAGAGGCAAGGGTAAATTACAGAGATTTAAAAAATAACCTGAGGTAGGGGGTATAAAGAAACAGAAAATCGTTAAAAAGTGGGGCGAGAGGGCCTGAAGACACACTCTGAATCTAGGGCTCCAGAGGAAATTGGATTTCAGCCTAGGCTTTGAGCTCTCAGCCACAAGACCGAAGGCCGGAGGAGTGAAGACCATTTTCACTCGCCAGCATCTGTGGCGTTATGTGGCAGGCGCTTCAAGCCCAAGGTCGAGATTGCAAGTGGGGCCTGTCGAGCAGGCTTTTCCTATTCCCGTGAGGAATTACGTTCTGACCGAAAGACTTGCCATTCCCAGAGTTACAGCAGACCTTGAGAACCTGAACCTGCACGGAGACTCTCGTTTGAGGAATCCGGCATGCTCGCCCCTTTGCCAAGCAGCAGAACTCATGTCCTCCCACGCCCGTCCCCGATCCCAGGCCACACGGAGGAATGGGGACGTTAGCCAGACCCACCCCTGGGAGGCGGACTTGGTAAGACTGTTGAGTGAGGTCTCTCTAAGCTGGTAGGCGTATGCGATAGGGGGAACAAAAACAAATGGAAGAAACAGGACCACTGTAATCCTGGGTGAGCAGAGTTCAGGTCGTGGAGCGTGATGGCCGAGAAGGGAGGGGGTTAGATTGCTATGTGGAAAACCTGAGAAGTGTTACACAAGCACCAACTAATGCATTTTACTGTCTACTGTAAACCACTAACCCCCCCCCCCCATAAAGGGAAAAACAAAGACAATTATAATTCAAGCACCCCCTCCCATGGATAAGAAATGGACTTCCTGCTTTGCCCTGATGATGCCAGCGTTAGCCTGAGCGAGACCCCTCAACTTCTACTTGCACTCTAAGCAAAAGGGTAGTTCGACATTCCTACTGGAAGAAAGACAATAACTGGAGACTTAAACCCTGGGATTTGCCAAGGCAAGTCTTCTAAAAAGAAGAATGAAGTCTAGCCTAAGAAAAGGAACACCCACATACAACAGTGTAGAACGACGAGCTCACCACAGAGCCAGGATGAAAGGCGGACCACACACGGGCCTGGAGAGCCTGGGAGGCTGCCAGACTGGCTCATGGCTCCCTGGACCTCCCTCTTAGAGCGTCATTCCCTGACCGGGCCGGGAGGATGCTGACCCTCGGAGAAGCTAAGACCACGGGGTGTCCGTTTGGGAGAGACGAGGCTTTCAAGTCTTCCCTGGAGTTCTAGGAAGGAAGGAAACATGGCCATCTGAATGCCTAGGCACGGTGCGGCACTAAGGGCCAGGTGGAAAGTCAGACGGAGGGACAGCTTTTCAATCTTGTTTCGACCTTTTGTCAGCTCCTGGAGCAGGCACTCATCTGCATTCAGCTAGAGTGTGCGGGTGCTCCACACACAGTGGAGCAGGGGCCAGGTGGTGGCGCACCTGGTTGAGAGCACAGGTTACAGGGCACAAGGACACGGGTTCGAGCCCCCAGCCCCCAGCTGCAGGAGGGAAGCTTCGTGAGCAGTGAAGCAGGGCTGTAGGTGTCTCTCTGTCTGTCTTCCTCTCTATCTCCCCCTTCACTCTCAATTTCTGACTGTCTCTATCTAATACATAAAGATAATTTTTAAAAATGTAAAAAAAAAAGAACTCAGGAGCCACAGCAGCCACTGACTTTCCTGATTTTGAAGTCTTGCCCAAAGGATTTTCTTAACTTTTGTTTATTTCTTTATTTTTAGGACAGCGAAATTTAGAGGGAAGCGGGGTAGAGAAGGAGAGAGACAGAGAGACCCCTGCAGCCCTGTTTCATCACTTGAGAAGCTTCCCCTGCAGGTGGGGACCAGGGCCTGAACCTGGGTCCTTGTGCACTGTAGTGCGTGCGCTTAACCAAATGCTCCACCGCCCAGCCCCAAAGGACTTTTTAAGGAACAAATGGTCGTACGCATATTGCAGACGTAAAGAGCACCTGAGGGTAAATCCACTTCAATTTTAGAAAGCTGATCAGCAAAGCAGTGAATCAGCAATGCCTCCCATGCGGATCCTGTTAGGCAACAAGCTCGTGTGTTTAGCTGGCTGTGACTGATAACACTGATGTCTAAAATTCATTTTAATGTGCCATCCACGTGGGCATAAGTTTCAAATCTTGCCTAGCACCTCAAGATGCTTCTTTTTAAAAATATTTTTTTTAATTTATTCCCTTTTGTTGTACTTGTTTTATTGTTGTAGTTATTATTGATGTTGTCGTCATTGGATAGGACAGAGAGAAATAAGAGAGGAGGGGAAGACAGAGGGGGAGAGAAAGACAGACACCTGTAGATCTGCTTTACCACTTGTGAAGCCGCTCACCTGCAGGTGGGGAGCCAGGGCTTGAACTGGGATCCTTATGCCGGTCCTTGCGCTTTACGCCATATGCACTTAACCCGCTGCGCTACCGCCCAACTCCCAAGATGCTTCTTAATAAGGTCCATTTCACAACTGACATTGATGAGAATGATCAGGTACATCTTTTAGAATCAAAACACTTGCTCTATCTTGACAAATATTGCCTACTCTTATTTATTAAAGATGTGAGAGTACAACAAATTTCTAAATGTTAGGGAAGGCAATAAATTAATTGTCAAAACAAGAATAGCTTCTAGGGACTTCTGGATGTGTCTCGAAATGCTTCTAAGTGAAGCTGCAAGCATCTTATTTTTAGCAGAATAAACCGTAGTGCACTCTTCATGGGATCTGGTAAAGCGCCTTGTATATTCAGCACACATCACTAGAGACGCTCTGAAAACTTAGTGCTCTGGAAGGAACGCCCCGGTGGCACCCGGCAACAGCCAGCCCCTCTGTGCGTGGCTCCTCTCTGTAGAGGACCTCACCTGCTATCTCCTGTGAATGCATCACTCTTGAATTTCATTCCGATTAGAGTACTATTACTCTTACCTTACTATTACTATTACCTTCTTTAAGCAGACCTGTTTCCACACTTGTTCCCAGCCCATGGACTTGTAAGCGTGTGCTTTTAAATAGTCCATGCATCATTTAAATGTTTTACATTGTCCAGGATATTTTATTCATACGACAGTCCTGCAAGATGGATACCAGTATGTCTGTTTCAGAAATGACTACACAACATGTGGCAGAACCAGGGCTTCCTGGTTAAGAATCCCCCTTCTTGACATTCAGATACTGCACTTTTTGGGTGGGGGAGATAGCACAAGGTTATGCTAACAGATGCCCATGCCGAAATAAACAAAATGAAGTTAAAGATTTCTGGTCCTCCTTTGGGCCTCAACAATAGCACCCAGAAGCAGCCCTGTTTCATAAATCAAGACTCTGGATTTATGTTACTTTCTCTGAACAGACTGTCAATTCACACACACACACACACACACACACACACACACACACACACACACACACACACCATAAACTGATGACTTCCACTCTATAAATGTGGCAGGAGGTCAGTGGAAAATTGAAATAGAAATGAAGAATGTAATCAAAATATATAGAATGTGAACTTTTTTTTTTTTTGCTTTAACTTTCAGCTGGGTTAGTTTGACTTAATTCCAAAGGAGATGTTTATTCCATAAGCTCCTAAATTAGAATGTTAATTAGTCAATCTGGTTGTATATTCAGTTGAAAGTTTCCCCTCCTTTATGATGATTTGATGTTGTTATTCAAGTATTTATTTTCAGAAAAATGATATTAAAATTTAGTCAGAGCCAGGTGTTTGTTAGTGAATTGCATCACAGTCACACACATATAAGCTATAAGCTATTAATGTGCCAATCAGTGAAGAATCAGGTGCAGGCCAATATATCCCAAGAGATTTGTACGGAAATTCACTGAGGGGATTAAACGCACATTCGAGTTCTTAGCTTTTTATGGTTGTACATGTTCTACAAGTCTATCTTGGAAAAAGAGCCAAGGTTTGTTGAGGCCTGGGTATATCTTCAAGCAACACTATAACTTTAAAAAATATTTACTTATTTGTTTATTCCCTTTTGTTGCCCTTGTTTTATTGTTGTAGTTATCATTGTTGCTGTTATTGATGTCATCATTGTTGGATAGGACTGAGAGAAATGGAGAGAGGAGGGGAAGACAGAGAGGGGGAGAAAAAGACAGACACCTGCAGACCTGCTTCACCACCTGTGAAGCAACCCCCCTGCAGGTGGGGAGCTGGGGGCTCGAACCGGGATCCTTACGGTCCTTGTGCTTTGCGCCACGTGTACTTAACCCGCTGTGCTACCGCCCGACTCCCAACACCATAATTTTTATACATAATAGTCTCTCTTAAGACACTTGGAAATGGAGTAGAGTCAAGATGGTAGCAGCACCTGTGTTGACTCTCCTCCAAAAAACCACTTCAAATCCTGGCAATTCTATGTGGAAGCAGGATTTCCAGCCCAGTAGGAGAGAAACCACAGAGGAGGGGACAAAAAAAGAGTCACAGTGGAAATTATAACCATTTATGAATTGGCAACGGGAACTGAAAACAACAAAGGGGAGTCAAGCGCCACAAAGTTGCAGATGCTGCCACGACGCCCTCCTGACTTCCCTGGGCAGACGGCCTCACTGTCAAGACTCGCCGTCGCACGGACGCTCAGAACTGTGTGCGACTTTTACCCTTTGCCTGAAGTCCCAGAGCCAATGCTATTGAACACTGTTTGCACGAGACACTTGACTGACTTTGGTTAGGATACATGGCGTATTAGCAGTGACGTGACAATGATCGTACTGCCTCCTGATCCTCAGCAGGTGTGGATGCAGAATGACACAGCTCGTCAGCAGGAGAGTTTGCTTTCCTAGACCTTTGTGTGAATTGGGGGCCAAAGCTGGGGACAAGCCTGCTTGTCTTCTGTCGTCATAAAAAAATGTTAGGGGTCACGTGCTGTTTTCTAATTTGTTTCTTAAGTTTGCTTTTATAACTACAGAGATAAGAGAATGTTAGAAATGGAAATTCGGTGCCAATTAAAACTATCAAACTTCCTATTTCTTCTGCCCTGTGAATCTTTTGGAGAATGAGCCATTCATCAGAAGACCAAATCAAAGACTAGTTCTGAAAGAATGGTGGTTCCCCAAAATTAAGTGCTAGATTCATTATATCAGTATGCCCAGTAACAAGGTCAGAAAGCTGAAGCTAGATAGAGAGAGAGAGAGAGAGAGAGAGAGAGAGAGAGAGGTTGATGTGATTCAGAGGTCTAGAGTAAACTATGTGCGATCAGGTGGTATTTGGGTTACTGAGAGGAAGGTCACCTTGAAATTGGAAAATCCTCATGGCCACGTAGGGAATCAGCTCTTTGTGGCTATGTGCCTAATCATCAGCTGACAAAGGACACCTTTTGAAGCACTTCAAGTTTTCTTGTCTACAAACATCTAGATAATAACAATATTCAATAAAAGCATCAAATAATAATGATAAGCAGTTATGTGTCCACTAAATGCAAGTATTATTTTTCTTACTAAAGTCTTACATTATTATTGTCCTAACGGA
Organism: Erinaceus europaeus; assembly: GCF_950295315.1. Classification (NCBI taxonomy): domain Eukaryota; kingdom Metazoa; phylum Chordata; class Mammalia; order Eulipotyphla; family Erinaceidae; genus Erinaceus; species Erinaceus europaeus. The sequence continues at coordinate 894,098 of NC_080179.1, forward strand.
TCATGATTGTTTAAATATAATAACTAGCTATTATTGCTGACAGCAGTGGAATACAAAATCTGCAAAAAAAAATTCTCAAAGCAAATAGCAGTTTTGCAAAAAGTGATATTAAAAAGAAGTGCTTGCGGGGGACGGGCGGTAGCACAGCAGGTTAAGCGCACGTGGCACAAAGTGCAAGGATCGGCGTAAGGATCCTCTCTCTAAAACTCCTGTGAAACGGTTTCTGTCAACAGAAGGCTAGCGAGTTAGCATCCTTTGAGGAACATAATTGATCAGCATCCTGCAGCCAGCCACGTGGCCGTCGGGCCGCACTGGCGAGCCCTGTGCCTAGACCCAGGCGGCCTCGTGCTGGGCCGGTTTTCAGCTTCAAGGCCCAGAGGGATCACTGTCAGCACCAGGCTACTTGCATTCTCTTTATTGCTTACTTTTGTTTGGTTTTTCTTTTCTTTTTTTTCTTTCTTGATTTAATAATGGTTGACAAGGTTGTAGGATAAAAGGGGTACAATTTCATATAATTGTACCTTTCTTTTGGATGTTAATTTAGCTGTAACTTCATCTGCCCCCCCCCCCCACAAAGCCATATGATCCATATACATTTTTAAAGATTTTATGTATTTACTAACCAGTAAATCCACTGCTCCTGGTGGCTATTCCATTTTGTTGCCCTTGTTGTGGTGTTGTTATTGTTGTTGTAGCTGTCCTTGTTGTTGGATAGGACAGAGAGAAATGGAGAGAGGAGGGGAGACAGAGAGGGGGAGAGAAAGAAAGGTCCCCTCTGAGAGGAGCTCTCCTCACTGCCTCCAGAGCATTCTGTGTGACAACACGCTCCCTCCCGCAATTTGACTCCACCAGCCAGGTCAGTGGCTGAGCACCTGTCTCTCAGCCTCCTCAGGACATTGCACCTACTCACTGCGTGCTCTCTTTCCAGTGGGAGAGCAGAACCGACCGCGAGAATGTGAGCTGGAATGAAGCGTCTATGGGGGCGACCAGAAGTCTGCTGTGGGCTGTCACACACAGGCCCCGCTGTGTTTTGTGTCTACTCAATACAGGAGTATTCACATGTGAGCTATTTTAAGTTATACGGGTGTTGATTACACTATTTTCTCTACTTGTAGTTTTTTAGAGTTTCCGTAAATGCAGTACCAATAAAACTTCAGAGGATATACATATATTCTTTATGATATTTAAGAATCAGACCAAATCATAGCACATACGTTATTTATTCTGTGGGTCTACCATTTCTAAATATCTTTGGGGGACATTGTTTTAGGAGTTTGCCATCTATTCCAGTACCTTATATAATAACATCAACCCTACAACAATATTTGTGTAGCCAAGAGTTCTGAGGTCACTGAAATGTATCCGCAGTGACACCACCAGCATGGCCCCCTCAGAGTCTGCTTGGCGTCATTTTCTGGGGGCTGGGGGTCTAGATTGTGAACTCTGTCCTCCCGCCTGCACTCACTTCTCCTGCCCCCTTACTCAGCTTCTGCCCACTTCCCTCCAGGGTTCAGTTTAGCTGCCACTTCCAGGGGCTCCCCCGCCCCTCTCCTTTCCGAATCACTTCTGGACGTGTACCTCCCCTGTACCTGCCCACAGAACAGAAAGCTCCTCGTGACCTGTGTCTGGAATTTACCTGCCTGCCCCCAGCCGAGTCCCCGACTGCCATCGGCCGCTTGACCTACCCAGGAGGTGGCTTGCTCGCAGCTGGCTTCTCAGTACCCTCCGTGTCGCTTATTTTAAAGTAATAGAGGGGGTGGGACAGGGAACCGTGCGGGTCCCAGACGGCCACGTGGCTGCCTTACATGATGCTGATAAATTACGTTCGGCAAAAGATACTAACTCGCTAGCCTTCTGTTGACAGAGACCGTTTCACAGGAGTTTCAGAGAGCCACACAAACAAAACAGCCGGTGTCCCCTTTCCTGATTGTCTTGCTTTTAGGAGAAACAACGGGATGCACTGGGTCGACCTTCCCGTGGCGCACCCCGTGAGGACCCGTTCATTGGGGAAACTGACGATCCTTCCTAGCCGACTGAATCCACATGGATCCCAGTCACTGTCAAAGCCAGCAACAAGCAGCTTTCCATCAGGCTCAACCTGACGCTGTTGACTGGCTACGGAAGAAGGGCAAATGCTAGAAGAAGAAGGACAAACCACAGAACTTGAGACCTTTTACAAGGAAGAAAAGTCCACCGTGACACATAGACCAGGCGACCTGACCACCTCAGGATCCATCCTGTTCACGCCCACACCTGGGGGTTCTTCTACATCACTTTCTCGTGGGACATGATCATTCACAAAGCCATTATGAGGTAACTCCTACCCCCAGCACAAAACGAAGCCTTTCTCTGCCGCTGCATGCTGGGTGCCTGGGCCCTCACGCCCCAGCCCGCCTCACTACTCCAGACACGGCGAGACACCACTAACGGGGTCACTGTTACCACGACTTCTTCCTCTCTTTGTTGCTGAAGTTTCACGAGTGAGTTAAGCTGGTCCTTCAGCTGACCTCACTTAACATGATTCCGTCAAGACTTAGCATAAGAGAGTATTCCTGTATTTCTTGCAGCCGACAGAGAAAGGCAAATCAAACAACACGAGATACCACTTCCCTCTGAGGCAGTGCCAGTTGTTAGGAATGACAGAGCAGCAAGTGGGACACAGCTGTGGGGAGAAAGGAACACTTACTTGTATGTTGGCCTGGGCCCCGAGGAAACTATCTTGAGATGACTTGGGACACCAGGAAGACACTAGCAGTTCCTTTCCTGGGGATTTACCCAAAGAATACAAAAACAGCTATGCCACCCATGCTCATAGCAATGTTAACTGTTCCTAGTCCGGTTTTGGAAACAACACAAATGCCCAATGACAGATGAGTGATTTCTTTCCTTTTCTTACCTCTTTATTAGGAGATTAATGGCTTGCAGTCAACAGTGAAATATGATAGTTTATACATGCGTAACTTTCCCACATGACAGTACAACCCCCACTAGGTTCTCTTCTGCCATCATGTTCCAGGACCTGAAATGTCCTCCCCCTCTCAACTGAGTCTTTTACTTTGGAGCGATACACCTTTTTTTTTTTAAATTAAAAAAAAAATTAAACAAGCACTGCCTTCTGCCTGTATAGATGTTTTCTGAGACAAAGACACTGAGAAGATTGCCTGAAGAATGTTCCTACTTTTGCTGCACTACAGCCTGCAATAATGTCCTCTCCCTTTTCACAAAAGTTGGTGTGGGGAAGGCGACTTCCTAATGCTCTGAGCCAAGACAGTGGGCCCTCGCTGGGCTTTTAAAATTCATGTGAAGAGTTATGATTTAATACTGTCTCTTTATTTATACTCTACCCACATCTCACCAAACAATGCCCATCTTTTGTTACTTATTTTTGTTTCCTATAAAATGTTAAAACTTTTTAATTTTATTTATTTATTATAGGATAGAGACAGAGACATTGAGGGGGAGGAGGAGATAGAGAGGGAGACAGACAGACAGACAGAAAGATACTTGCAGCCCTGCTCCACCACTCCTGAAGCTTTTCCCCTGCAGGACCAGGGGCTTGAACCCGGGTCCTTGCACACTATGACATGTCCACTCAACCAGGTGTGCCACTGCCTGGCCCATACATCGTAACTTTACCAGTGAACTCAAGTGAGTATATGATCAGAGAACAAGATGCAATTTTTGGCTTCCAAACAGCTTAAATTGTTTATGACTCTAAAATGCTCATAGTCAGAAAAAAAAATCATGTCTTCACTGGAAACCATTTTTATGGCATTTCTGATCAAGTCTTTGCAAGCATGGAAGTGAGACATCAAGTCATTTTCTCTCTGATCCTGTGTTGTTGGCATCCTCAGCAACGCTTAGAGCACCTCACATGCCGGCACATTCACCTGACCCATGGCTGCCTCGTTCTCTGCTCAGAGAAACAAGCTGTATGTCAGCTATCGAGACAGCAAAGACAGATAGACAGTAATTATTTCCTCAGTCTCACGGATATAAATGGTAAATAGTGTTCATGGTCAATGTTGATCCAAGTTGATCACTTTTTTTTTTTTTTAAGTACTGTAGGGCTTTTCATGGCACAGCAGGGTTTTTTATATTTGATTTTTATGTGGGGTTAAAATATCTGGAGGACTAATCGGCCCATTAGATGACCTTAATTAGCGGCATTACCAAACTATTTTTCTGCTTCCACTGTTTCACTACTTACTTCTTAACCGAGTGCCGTGCCGGTGACATGGTGCACTTAGAGGCACTTCCTTTAATAGGATGGATCTTAAGAATGTTATACCACCCAGCTTTCTAGTCCTAGTCCCGACTCTGACACCATCTTCCCAAGCAGTGCCTTTGGCCCACCTGCATATTAGCTGCCAGGCCCAGGCAAACACTAGTAAAGTCATGGGCCCCTTGGAACATACCTATAATAGACTTACTAGATTTTTCCAAGTTGGAGGCCACAAATCTCATTGGCTATAGTCTTACCTCTAGATTCCTGATTATAAAACATTTTGTTCTGCTCTATAACTTACTGCTTTTCAGCCACCAATGTGCAGATGCTACCATGACACCAACCTGACCTCCCTGGACAGATGCCCTCACCCATGTGTCCTGGAGCCTCCCCTCCCCAGAGCCCTGCCCCACTAGGGACAGACAGACACAGGCTGGGGGTGTGGATCCACCTGCCAACACCCATGTCCAGCGGAGAAGCAGTGACAGAAGCCAGAACTCCCACCTTCTGCTCCCCAGAAAGATCTTTGGTCCATATTCTCAGAGGGATAAAGAATAGGGAAGCTTTCAATGGAGGGGAGGGGACATGGAACTCTGATGGTGGGAACTGTGTGGAATTGTGCCCCTCTTATCCTAAGGTCTTATTGATTATTGTTAAGCTAATAATAAAAAGAAGACTATTATACCAAGGAAACAAATCAGGCGAGAACAACAAGTCAGGTATCATATGGTTCATCTCAGATGTGAGATATACAGAAACAAAGCAACCACTCACACACACACACACACACACACACACACTCACACACACACACACACACACACTCACACACACACACACACACACACTCACACACACACACACACACTCACACACACACACTCACACACACACACACTCACACACACACTCACACACACACACACACTCACACACACACACACACACACTCACACACACACACACACTCACACACACACACACACACACACACACACACACACACACACACACACACACACAAGCTGGACACCACAGGATGGCAGAGGAGGACCTAGAGGGGGTAGAGTGTGATGTGGAAAACTGAGAATGTGATGCATGGAGCAACTACTGGATTTACTGTCGACCGTAAACCATGATCCCCCAATAAAGGAAAAAAAACACTTGGATACCAGCAGTCAAGGAGGCCAAAGGACATATAGAGGTCAACTGTACGGAAATAGGGGAAGTGGATTCTTGGTGTTGAATATGGCATGCTGGGTATGGATGTCCCACTCAGTTCTACATGCCTATAACCTGATGTTTTTTTTTTTTAATTTTATTTATAAAAAGGAAACACTGACAAAACCGTAGGATAAGAGGGGTGCAACTCCACACAGTTCCCACCACCAGAACTCCGTGTCCCCTCCCCTCCCCTGGTAGCTTTCCTATTCTCTATCCCTCTGGGAGTATGGACCCAGGGTCATTGTGGGATGCAGAAGGTGGGAGGTCTGGCTTCTGTAATTGCTTCCCCGCTGAACATGGGTGTTGACAGGTGGATCCACACTCCCAGCCTGTCTCTCTCTTTCCCTAGTGGGGCAGGAATCTGGGGAAGCGGGGCTCCAGGACACATGGGTGGGGTCGTCTGTCCAGGGAAGTCGGGCTGGTATCATGGTAGCTAAGCAATGTTACCTCATCAGGAAGCTATTTTCGAAAGCCCGCATGGCATGCAGGGGATGTGTGTAAAGGGGGCGTGGGGATGGTAAAAGTGCTCCCATGGGGAAATTTGAGCTACAAAAGAAATGCCATTTTGGATTATAATACAAAGTGTGCGATAGTCACTCAAGGTTTTATGCTGACGTACAGAGTAAATTACTAACCTGCTAGGGGGAAAACACAGATATCGCATGCAGGAGAACCTAGATACCTTATATGGACACTCTGGTTTACAAAAACGGGGAAGCATAGCTTTCCATCTTAATCTGTCCTACACACAGTGACTCCGTTTACTGGACGAGAAGAGATGTGTTTGAGAGTGTGAGTGGGGAAATATGACAAGTGCGAGTTCAGTCAGGAGAGCAAAGTCGAGTCAGCGGTAACACTTCGTGCAGACGGTACGCATCTGGGAAAATCGGACACCCACAAGTCATTTAGAAACGCAGCAGAATGACTATCAAGAAATTTCTTTTTCTGTCCCTGTGCTCATAGCTGTATTATTTACAACAGCCAAAGAGTGGAAGCAGCCTAGATGCCCATCAGCAGATGACTGGATAAAGGGGTTATGGGAGACAGACTCCGTGGAATACTACTCTGCAGAAAAGAAGAGATGGTATTGTGTCCTTCGGGACAAAATGGATGGAGCTGGAAGTGATTGTGCTTAGGGAAATAAGGAAGAGATGAAAGACGGCTACCAGACGAGGGGCCGGGTGGTGGCGCGCCTGGTGAAGCGCTGACATTACAATGCACGAGGACAACTACCAGATGGTTTCAGTCATATGTGGAGTCTAGAGAGCTGATTCACATGAATTCGCCCCCCAAAAAAAAATCCAATCAAAACAGAAGCAAGCAAACTAAGACGCGTGAGAACTAAGACGGCGATCTCTGGGAGGGTGGGAGGTAGAACTTTGGTGGTGGGTGTGGTGGGGAAACCTTACAATCTTGTAACAGACTGTTAATAACAAATAAAAAATGAAAACGCATTATTTTGTTTGAACTGGGCCCAACACAACTGTTTTAGGAACTACTGAGCAATAGTTCCAGAAGCCATCATCAGGATCCCCAGGAGTGGTTCCATACCTCCGGCTGGAAGACAGTAGCTCTCAGCTCACCTGAAAGTCAGCGTAGCCTGTGGTGTGTGACCAGCCCGGCCTTCATCAGCTCCCTGCTCAGTGTTTCCGTACTAGTCAGGCCATCTTCCCTCAGTGTTTCCGTACTAGTCAGGCCGTCCTCCCTCAGTGTTTCCGTACTAGTCAGGCCGTCCTCCCTCAGTGTTTCCGTACTAGTCAGGCCGTCCTCCCTCAGTGTTTCCGTACTAGTCAGGCCGTCCTCCCTCAGTGTTTCCGTACTAGTCGGGCCGTCCTCCCTCAGTGTTTCCGTACTAGTCGGGCCGTCCTCCCTCAGTGTTTCCGTACTAGTCGGGCCGTCCTCCCTCAGTGTTTCCGTACTAGTCGGGCCGTCCTCCCTCAGTGTTTCCGTACTAGTCGGGCCGTCCTCCCTCAGTGTTTCCGTACTAGTCAGGCCATCTTCCCTCAGTGTTTCCGTACTAGTCAGGCCGTCCTCCCTCAGTGTTTCCGTACTAGTCGGGCCGTCCTCCCTCAGTGTTTCCGTACTAGTCGGGCCGTCCTCCCTCAGTGTTTCCGTACTAGTCGGGCCGTCCTCCCTCAGTGTTTCCGTACTAGTCAGGCCATCTTCCCTCAGTGTTTCCGTACTAGTCGGGCCGTCCTCCCTCAGTGTTTCCGTACTAGTCGGGCCGTCTTCCCTCAGTGTTTCCGTACTAGTCAGGCCGTCCTCCCTCAGTGTTTCCGTACTAGTCAGGCCGTCCTCCCTCAGTGTTTCCGTACTAGTCAGGCCGTCCTCCCTCAGTGTTTCCGTACTAGTCGGGCCGTCCTCCCTCAGTGTTTCCGTACTAGTCGGGCCGTCCTCCCTCAGTGTTTCCGTACTAGTCAGGCCGTCCTCCCTCAGTGTTTCCGTACTAGTCGGGCCGTCCTCCCTCAGTGTTTCCGTACTAGTCGGGCCGTCCTCCCTCAGTGTTTCCGTACTAGTCAGGCCGTCCTCCCTCAGTGTTTCCGTACTAGTCAGGCCGTCCTCCCTCAGTGTTTCCGTACTAGTCGGGCCGTCCTCCCTCAGTGTTTCCGTACTAGTCGGGCCGTCCTCCCTCAGTGTTTCCGTACTAGTCGGGCCGTCCTCCCTCAGTGTTTCCGTACTAGTCAGGCCGTCCTCCCTCAGTGTTTCCGTACTAGTCAGGCCGTCCTCCCTCAGTGTTTCCGTACTAGTCAGGCCGTCCTCCCTCAGTGTTTCCGTACTAGTCAGGCCGTCCTCCCTCAGTGTTTCCGTACTAGTCGGGCCGTCCTCCCTCAGTGTTTCCGTACTAGTCAGGCCGTCCTCCCTCAGTGTTTCCGTACTAGTCGGGCCGTCCTCCCTCAGTGTTTCCGTACTAGTCGGGCCGTCCTCCCTCAGTGTTTCCGTACTAGTCGGGCCGTCCTCCCTCAGTGTTTCCGTACTAGTCAGGCCATCTTCCCTCAGTGTTTCCGTACTAGTCAGGCCGTCCTCCCTCAGTGTTTCCGTACTAGTCGGGCCGTCCTCCCTCAGTGTTTCCGTACTAGTCGGGCCGTCCTCCCTCAGTGTTTCCGTACTAGTCGGGCCGTCCTCCCTCAGTGTTTCCGTACTAGTCAGGCCATCTTCCCTCAGTGTTTCCGTACTAGTCGGGCCGTCCTCCCTCAGTGTTTCCGTACTAGTCGGGCCGTCTTCCCTCAGTGTTTCCGTACTAGTCAGGCCGTCCTCCCTCAGTGTTTCCGTACTAGTCAGGCCGTCCTCCCTCAGTGTTTCCGTACTAGTCAGGCCGTCCTCCCTCAGTGTTTCCGTACTAGTCGGGCCGTCCTCCCTCAGTGTTTCCGTACTAGTCGGGCCGTCCTCCCTCAGTGTTTCCGTACTAGTCAGGCCGTCCTCCCTCAGTGTTTCCGTACTAGTCGGGCCGTCCTCCCTCAGTGTTTCCGTACTAGTCGGGCCGTCCTCCCTCAGTGTTTCCGTACTAGTCAGGCCGTCCTCCCTCAGTGTTTCCGTACTAGTCAGGCCGTCCTCCCTCAGTGTTTCCGTACTAGTCGGGCCGTCCTCCCTCAGTGTTTCCGTACTAGTCGGGCCGTCCTCCCTCAGTGTTTCCGTACTAGTCGGGCCGTCCTCCCTCAGTGTTTCCGTACTAGTCAGGCCGTCCTCCCTCAGTGTTTCCGTACTAGTCGGGCCGTCCTCCCTCAGTGTTTCCGTACTAGTCGGGCCGTCCTCCCTCAGTGTTTCCGTACTAGTCGGGCCGTCCTCCCTCAGTGTTTCCGTACTAGTCGGGCCGTCCTCCCTCAGTGTTTCCGTACTAGTCAGGCCGTCCTCCCTCAGTGTTTCCGTACTAGTCGGGCCGTCCTCCCTCAGTGTTTCCGTACTAGTCAGACCATCTTTCCTCAGCGTCTCCGTACTAGTCGGGCCACCCTCCCTCAGCGTCTCCGTACCAGTCGGGCCACCCTCCCTCAGCGTCTCCGTACCAGTCGGGCCACCCTCCCTCAGCGTCTCCGTACCAGTCGGGCCACCCTCCCTCAGCGTCTCCGTACCAGTCGGGCCACCCTCCCTCAGCGTCTCCGTACCAGTCGGGCCACCCTCCCTCAGCGTCTCCGTACTAGTCGGGCCACCCTCCCTCAGCGTCTCCGTACTAGTTAGGCCACCCTCCCTCAGTGTTTCCATACTAGTCAGGCTATCTTCCCTCAGCATCTCCATACTAGTTAGGCCATCTTCCCTCAGCGTTTCCATACTAGTTAGGCCATCCTCCCTCAGTGTTTCCATACTAGTCAGGCTATCTTCCCTCAGCATTTCCATACTTGTTAGGCCATCTTCCCTCAGCGTTTTCATACTAGTCAGGCCATCCTCCCTCAGTGTTTCCGTACTAGTCAGGCCATCTTCCCTCAGCGTTTCCGTACTAGTTAGGCCATCCTCCCTCAGTGTTTCCGTACTAGTCAGGCCATCTTCCCTCAGTGTTTCCGTACTAGTCAGGCCATCTTCCCTCAGCATTTCCATACTAGTTAGGCCATCCTCCCTCAGCGTTTCCATACTAGTCAGGCCATCTTCCCTCAGCGTTTCCATACTAGTTAGGCCATCCTCCCTCAGTGTTTCCGTACTAGTCAGGCCATCTTCCCTCAGCGTCTCCGTACTAGTCAGGCCATCTTCCCTCAGCGTTTCCATACTAGTTAGGCCATCCTCCCTCAGCGTTTCCATACTAGTTAGGGCCATCTTCCCCTAAGTCTGCCGTAACTCTGCCCCAGCTTCCTGCCTATGTCTGTGTATCCTGAATCAGAACGCTTTGATCCCTAAGAAGTGCATTTTGTGGGAGCCAGGCAGTAGCGCAGCGGGTTAAGCACACATGGCGCAAAGCACAAGGACTGGTGTAAGGATCCCGGTTTGAGCCCCCGGCTCCCCACCTGCAGGGGAGTCGCTTCACAGGCGGTGAAGCAGGTCTGCAGGTGTCTGTCTTTCTCTCCCCTCTCTGTCTTCCCCTCCTCTCTCCATTTCTCTCTGTCCTATCCAACAACGTTGACAACAACAATAACTACAACAATAAAACAACAAGGGCAACAAAAGGGAATGAATAAATAAATAAGTAAATGCATTTTGTGTTTTTGTCTCCTGAAAATGTAAGCTGACAGGCCTTTGAGATAATGTCATCAAACTAGAGCTTCACTTTTGTGGTTTCCCTCTCCAAAACCCACCAGCCCAGTGTCAATCCTGAGAGACTATACCACTAAACCCTGACCAACAGTCTTCAAGTTAACAAAAAGCACAGAAGATATGAGGAACTGGCACAACTGTTAGGAATTTAAAGGACACCACAGCTAAATATAGTGTGATAACCTGGAGTGGATTCCGGAGCGAGAAGGATGTGTGATGAAAGTCAGGAGCGCCGATGCGTTCAGCTGCTCACGGTGTGTCGGTGACAGCAGTTGGAGTGCGTGTATCATGCTAACGGAATGACCAGCTACTGATGGTGGGAGTTGGGTGCTGGGCCTATAAGAACTGTCTGTCCACAACTGCCTCTTTATTTACGCTTGTTTTTTAATTTAATTTTTATTTATTTTCCCTTTTGTTGCCCTTGTTTTTTTTTTATTGCTATTGTAGTTATTGTTGTTGTTGTCATTGTTGGATAGGACAGAGAGACATGGAGAGAGGAGGGGAAGACAGACAGGGGGAGAGAAAGACAGACACCGGCAGACCTGCTTCACCGCCTGTGAAGCGACTCCCCTGCAGGTGGGGAGCCGGGGGCTCGAACCGGGATCCTCATGCCGGTCCCTGCGCTTTGCGCCACCTGCGCTTAACCCGCTGCGCCACCGCCCGACTCCCTAGTTAAGGTTTTTAGAGGAATAATCGATTCCTTATGCTTCTGCCCTCACTTCCCTTTTATAGCCTTCATCCTGGACTCTAGAAGAATCTCTTCCTGGGCCAGATGGCTGCATCTGTCTGCGTGCCCATGTGGCCACACGCTCAAGGACCTGGCTTCAAGCCCCAGCCCCTGCCTGTGGGCGGGGAAGTAATACTGTAGGTGTGTGTCTCTTCTGCTCTTTCTCTCTCTCTCTCCCTCCCTCCCTCCTTCCCTCCCTCCCTCCCTCTCTCTTTCTTCCTTTCTTTCTTTCTTTCTTTCTTATTGGATAGAGAGAGAGAAATTGAGAGGAAAGGAAGAAATATAGAAGGAAAGAGACAGATACCTGCAGCCCTGCTTCATCCCTTGTGAAGCTTTTTCCCCTCCAGGTGGGGACCAGGGGCTTGAACCTGGGTCCTTGAGCACTGTAACGCAAGCACTTAACCAGGTGCACCACGGCCTGCCCCCTCTTTCCCTTTCACTTCCCCTTTCCCTCTTGATTTCTGCCTCTGTCCACGAGAAAATTGAAATAAGTCAGCCCGGGGTCCCGAGCTGCAGGCATAGGGAGGAAGACTTGTGCTTGCGGGAACACACCGCAGCGCCTGCCGCGCCTGCCTGCCCCGTGTGCTCCTCCGTGCGCCTCTTTCCCAGACCCTCTCAGAGGAGTTGCTATGAAGCTCCACGCCTAAAACTTGCATCACTGTAGACCAGCATTCAGTCAGTGAAATAAAACAGAGGAACGAAATGTTAAGAGATTACATTATCAAATGGACTGTTTGCTGATTCATTTAAACGAAAAAAAGCAAAAATCCACTACACAGTAGTGCTTCTTTTCATAGAAACATGTGTTTTTAAATAACATCTGTTTATATATCTGTCTGACGAGAAAATGCAGATTCCCATGTCTGCTTCTGTGGTGAATCTGTGGTTTTGACTGAAAGACACTAAGAACATTCATCTCCGTATGGACAAAGAGTTGCAGTAAAGTCCACGACAACCTTTTCAGATGTTTTCAGTAGTCTTTGATACTACACTAAAACTAAAAAAGAAAAAGAAAAAAAAGCTAATTCCCTGTAAGAAAATTACGAGAGAATTTGAAGAGAAATCAATAAAGTCGTGTACTTTTACCCATTACCTTTTTAGCCTAGTTTTCTTTTTGAATGGATCTACAGCTACTGACTGATGTGTAACCCGCAACGAACATTAGGGAAACTTGAGGTGATGCAGTGCCTTCAAATGCCGACACCTTTCGTTATGCCGTATGAAAACATGGCCTGTGTCCGCCAGTGTCCTCAGAGACTTGTAGATTCTGGGGAAGCCGTCATGCTCACGTGGTGGGTACACGCTGCCCAGCATTCTACTTTTCAGCACAATGCTGGGGTTGTATCCTGTGACACTAATAATACTGCCCGCAGTGTCCTTGACGTGACTGGCTCACTGCCCATTTTCAAGTAGTTATCTGCAAGATACCCATCTGAATAATAGATATGATTGGTCAAATTTTCACATTTAAAAAAGCGTTTGATAGAAACAGTGATCATTTCAACTCACAATTCATGTCATAGGACAACATGAACTGAGATAAAAGCACTGTAACATCAGAAAACAACAGACTCCTCCATCTCTCTGTATAGAGGGAGTGAGAAGTATACCTGAGGAGAGGTATACCTGAAAAGTATACCTGAGGAGAAGTATACCTGAGGAGAAGTATACCTGAGGAGAAGTATACCTGAGGAGAGGTATACCTGAGGAGAAGTATACCTGAGGAGAAGTATACCTGAGGAGAGGTATACCTGAGGAAAGGTATACCTGAGGAGAAGCATACCTGAGGAGAGGTATACCTGAGGAGAGGTATACCTGAGGAGAGGTATACCTGAGGAGAGGTATACCTGAGGAGAGGTATACCTGAGGAGAAGTATACCTGAGGAGAGGTATACCTGAAAAGTATACCTGAGGAGAAGTATACCTGAGGAGAGGTATGCCTGAGTAGAGGTATGCCTGAGGAGAAGTATACCTGAGGAGAAGTATACTTGAGGAGAGGTATACCTGAGGACAAGTATACTTGAGGAGAGGTATACCTGAGGACAAGTATACCTGAGGAGAACTATACCTGAGGACAAGTATACCTGAGGACAAGTATGCCTGAGGACAAGTATACCTGAAGAGAAGTATACCTGAGGAGAAGTATACCTGAAGAGAAGTATATCTGAGGAGAAATGTACCTGAGGAGAAGTATACCTGAGGAGAGGTATACCTGAGGAGAAGCATAACTTAGGAGAGGTATACCTGAGGAGAAGTATACCTGAGGAGAAGTATACCTGAGGAGAGGTATACCTGAGGAGAAGTATACCTGAGGAGAAGTATACCTGAGGAGAGGTATGCCTGAGTAGAGGTATGCCTGAGAAGAAGTATACCTGAGGAAAAGTATACTTGAGGAGAGGTATACCTGAGGACAAGTATATCTGAGGACAAGTATACTTGAGGAGAGGTATACCTGAGGAGAACTATACCTGAGGACAAGTATGCCTGAGGACAAGTATACCTGAGAAGTATACCTGAGGAGAAGTATACCTGAAGAGAAGTATATCTGAGGAGAAATGTACCTGAGGAGAAGTATACCTGAGGAGAAGCATACCTGAGGAGAGGTATACCTGAGGAGAGGTATACCTGAGGAGAAGTATACCTGAGGAGAAGTATACCTGCAGAGGGGTATACCTGAGGAGAGGTATACCTGAGAAGTATACCTGAGGAGAGGTATACCTGAGGAGAAGTATACCTGAGGAAAGGTATACCTGAGGAGAAGTATACCTGAGGAAAGGTATACCTGAGGAGAAGTATACCTGAGGAGAAGTACACCCGAGGAGAAGTACACCTGAGGAGAGGTATACCTGAGGAGAAGTATATTGAGGAGAGGTATACCTGAGGAGAGGTATACCTGAGGAGAATTATATTGAGGAGAGGTATACCTGAGGAGAAGTATATTGAGGAGAGGTATACCTGAGGAGAAGTATATTGAGGAGAGGTATACCTGAGGAGAAGTATACTTTGACACCATCACCTTTATTTGCACCAAGGACTGAAAGTGCTGCTCAGCACTGCTATGCCTGCACCTTGGTGAAATGAAAAGTGTTGCTTGGGAGACATGATTTCACTTCATTTCATCTATTTATTTTTTGCCTTGCGAACGCCTCAAAAAAGTCAGGCTGACTCAGCTAAACCAATATGACTTTCCACTCTATTTAAATGTTAGCTTTGGAAGCCTGGCTGGTGGAGCAGTGGGTAAAGCTCCGGACTAAGGGGCAGAAGGGTGTGAGTTCAATTCCCAGCACCACATGTGCCAGAGTGATGCTCTGAGTCTCTCCCTCTCATTAATAACACAGCACATGAACTCTTGCAAAGAGAATCAGGACTGGAGCAGGCCTGTCACACGACTCTGGCCAACAAAACAAGAAGTCATTGGGGAAGTGTTGGTTTTTTCTTTTAAGGTATGCAGAAGGCTGAAATTCCTGTTTCTGTTTCTGGGTTTTGCCATCTACGTGGAGTCCTAGATGCAGACTTCCAAGAGGATAAACAGATGGGAATCTGGGAAGATGGAAAACGTCCCTGTCCCGTATGTGACAGCTGCGTGACCGAATGAGTCACCGGGGCGTCTCTGTCTCTGGAGTTTCTGCTGCGCAGGGTAGCGGCTCCCCTCGCTGCCCGAGGCTTCCGCCAGCTCTGCTGTCCCGCCAGGTCAAAAGCTCTTGTGCGTGTGTATGTCCCCGCATTCCGGGGAGCAGGCACGCCACGCTGAGGAGTTCCAGCAGAGACACGAGGGTCTTTGAAGGGATCAGAACATGAACTATATTCTAATAAAAAAGGCTTTTAATAAAAATACTTTTCCTGAATTGCAGCTAGGGTCAGGGCGTGCCTCGGTACTCAGAGACAAAGCCCTGGGAGTAGATTCAAGTGTCAAGCAACCAAATGACAAATTCTGCAGGCCAGCAGCTGGAGGGCAGGACGGCGTCCATCATCCCGGGTTGGCAGCGCCTGCGCTCACATCGTCATGTGCGAGGACCCAGGTTCTAGCCCCTGGTCCCCACCTGCAGGGGGGACGGGGACTGCCGTGGTGAAGCTGGCCTGGAGCTGTCTTTCTTTCCCTGTGTCCTCTCCTCTCTCAACTTCTCTCTGTCCTGTCAAATAAAACTAGAAAGAAAAAATAGTGAAATATATTTGTGTATTGTCAGGTGGGAGTTCTTTTAAAAATCCTGATAGAACCAGGGTTTTAAGATTTCGAAGTCAGCTTTTTTACATCTCATATTGTGAGATGCTGAGGGGAAATACTTAAATTAGAGAAGTGAAAAGGAAACAGCTAGAACTATATTTGGAAAAAGCGTTATTTAAAAAACATTTCCCCTACTTCCCTTTTCTGTATAAATGAAAAAGCGGAAATGGTCCTCAGGTATTTGTGCTTGCAAGATCAGACTCTAGCTCTGGAATTAAAAATGGCTTCAGAAAATAGCACCTCTGCAAAAAGAAACACTCAGCTCCTCTGGGACAGACCACTCTTGACCCAGGCGGCAGAAAGGCGTACTTTGGGTGTGAACACTAAACACTGATGAATCATCTACGAATGTTCGCCTAGACTAATTCTGAAATAAGCAGACAGCACCGCTGCATTATCTGTTCTTACAGAAGTTTCAAAACAGAGGAATCATATCTAAAAGAATTATTCGTGACTTAAAGTTGATTCACAAAATTATAAGATAACGGGGTACAAAGCCGCACCTCCCCGCCACCCGAGTTCTGTGCCCCCTTCCCTTCCCTGGAAACCGCAGTGGTTCTCCCCAGGCCACAGGTGCGGGCTTCCTGTTATCTCTAGAAGTATCTCTGTTTATACATGTCTGCCCGTGTATCTCTATGTTCCTCTCTCCCCTTCCTCTCCAAGCCACACCTACGACGTCTGTGCGTCCTGCCTTTTTCTTCCCCTCCCCTCCCCTCCTCTCTGTCCTGATGGAGCTGGAGCTGGAGCTCAGAGTCCTCTAGTCCTCTTACCCAAACATTTACCAATCATAACTTTTTTTAAAATCACCATTAGAGGGTAACTAAGAAGAATTAAGCCTGGATTTTAAGAACGATGGACGAAACTATGAGTCTTAAACCGCGCTGGTAAATCAAGTTCTACAGTAGTTTCAGAGGAGGTAGAACGAGCCAGGAACTAACTTTCTTTCTTTCTTTCTTTCTTTCTTTCTTTCTTTCTTTCTTTCTTTCTTTCTTTCTTTCTTTCTTTCTCTCTCTCTCTCTCTTTCTTTTATATTTGATATTACAGCCCAGTTTCATCTTTAAGAAAAATGCATTGGTTAGGAAAACAAACACTCGGACTTCTTTGAGAATAGCTCCTGTCCAATTAAAAGTGTGACCCAACTGCCAGAACTGAGTGCAGCTCTGACTTTGCTTTCTCGTCCTCATAACAACAAAGAAACAGTCTTTTGAAGAGCAGGGCTTTACAGTGTATTTAGTAGGGCTGTTGATGGGACTTGGCGATGGGTGAAAGTGGAGGTGGGCGGGCAGGTGGCAGTCAAGGATAACTCTTAGACAGAAAATTACTGGGGCCGGGTGGCGGCGCACCTGGTGGAGCACGTTACAGTGAGCAAGGACTCGGGTTCGAGCCCTCGGTCCCCACCTGCAGGGAGAAATCTTTGCGAGTGGTGAAGCAGGGATGCAGGTGTCTTTCTGTCTGTCTGTCTGTCTTTCTCCTTCTCTATCTCTTGCTTCCGGCTCGATGTCTGGCTGTCTCTATCCAATAAATAAAGTTTACAACATTATTCAGAAAACTATATCACAACTTTTCTGAGGACCATATACACATTTGAAGAAAAAAAAATCAACAAGGAGACTGGAGGAGGAACAGGTCTGGAGGTGAGGACTGCGGTGAAAATTGAGCATTCTGTCTGATACATGTAAGAGACATCTTAACAGAAATGTCTACTAGTGAGGAAGAGGAAGGAGGCAGAGGAAGAGAGTGAAAGAGGAAGAGAGTGAAAGAGGAGGGGAGGAGGGGAGTAGTGGCAGAGCAGGAGGAGGAAGAGAAAGGCCAAGGGGTACCTGCCTCCATTCCAGTCCCTTCCTAGTCTTATTTTCCACTGATGAGGAAAATTCCTCTCCGAGTCATGGAGCGTGAGAACTGGCAGGCCCTCAGGGTCTTCTCTCCCTTGACTTTTAGCCACCCCGGCAGTGACAGGTTCTTCTGAGTTTTCTTCATTTGGGGTGTGATGTCAGTGTGGGTAACTACTAGCATCTACTTCACACCCCCTCTCCGGGACCAGGATGATGTCAGCTGAGACAGTGCTCAAATGAGCTTCACACGGCCGAGCTGACTCCTCTCCAAAACAGGAGAGAGAGAGAGCGAGCGGACTGTTACCACTGCTGCAGTTATTTTCTTTAAATTACTGAGATGAGCGTGAGTCACTGAGGGGGACTCTTGTTTTCTTTTCATGTGGATTTCCACATCTACTGTTTCAAAATATTTTGAGAGATGGGTCAAGGATAAATTATACACAATCATTACAGCAAACGAGAACTTGCATCTCTGGTTTGAAAAATCCTGGTTGAGATCACGCCTCAGATACTAGTGAATTTAATATTTAAAAGCAATACTTTAAGATACAATTTAAGTGCGATCTTTGAACTGTTTATCTATTGATGATGCATTGCCATGAATACTTCCCCTAAGAAACATAGATTCATGTTTTAAGATACAAACAGCCAGGAGACATGCAGAAGGAAGACATTTGCACTCAGGAAGAGAAACTATCTCCAGGCTGTCACTATTTATCAATTTTCCTGCTGCTGAAACTTGCCAACTGGCTTGTGAGTCTGAGATATAGACGACTGACTCAATATAGAACCACCTTCTCTTTGGGGAGAATTTACCCAGGAAGCTCTGCCTGGCATCCTGTCTAACCTTGTCTGCACAGTTGCTCTCCAATGACCCTTTCTAATTAGTGTGTGTCTGCCTATGATAAGAATCCCCAAAATGCCCTAAAAATCTAGGAGTCGATTTTGGTTTTTAAAGGAAGATTCTCAGCTTTCTGTCCACAGCATTAGCAAAGATCTGATTGGACTTATTTTTAAGAGGTGATTTTTATAGATTTTTAAATACGTCTCTGTCTTGTGGCTATGGAAATAGTCCTTGCACTGTTTTCTCTTTCACCGGCTGAAAGTTTTGCTTGGTGCCCTCTCCTCTCAAAGCTTTAGGATCAGGCCCTGAGGAAAGAAGAGGAAGCTTGGGAAGCGGTCGCACTCTGGTCAGACCTCAGGACAAGGCTGACTCACTACCATCTACATCTGAGTGAGACTTTCTGATCCCAAGAGGAATCTAAATGCTACAAGTTCTCATCAAGGGTGGGGTAGAGAGCATAAAAGACTCTCGTGCCTGAGGCTCCGAAATCCCAGGTTCAGTCTCCCCCACCACCATCAGCCACAGCTGAGAGCGATCCTGTTGGGCAGCACGCCAGCTCCCCCCTGCTTACCGCTGCGGACTATTTACATCATCACTGTTTAACCTGAGACCCGCCCTGCCTGCAGGGCACTGGTTTAATCCCACTGGTTTGCACTCTCTTTTCTCTCTGCCCCCTCTCCTAGTCACACCCTGTTTTCCACCGTTTAATCCCACTGGTTTGCGCTTTCTTTTTGCTCCACCCTCTCTTTGTCACACCGTTTTCCACCCTACTGTTTCCTTCTTGGCGAGTATAAATAGATTCTTTTCTGATTAACCGCAATGGATTGCCTTCCGGCTCCGAGAGTCCCAGAGTCTCTCTCCTGCGACGCCAGCCCGGCACGAGTTCCTGATCCCTCTCCCACGCAGCCGCCCAGGTTGGCTCCTGTCGAGTTCTCTCCAACCCAGAGAGCAC
This sequence comes from Erinaceus europaeus, assembly GCF_950295315.1. Classification (NCBI taxonomy): domain Eukaryota; kingdom Metazoa; phylum Chordata; class Mammalia; order Eulipotyphla; family Erinaceidae; genus Erinaceus; species Erinaceus europaeus. The sequence continues at coordinate 913,299 of NC_080179.1, forward strand.
GTGCTGGGAAGAAGCACCCTCAGGCTATCCCGGCATGATCCGGTTAAAAAAAAAAAGAATTTCTGACCATAGGGCCACTGTTACCACCTTAAGAAAAAACAAACAGATAGACAAAAGATACAGAAGAGAAGAAACTCTGCAAGGCTCTTGTCTCTCATACGCACTGCTGCACAGAGCTGGTCTGCAGGCCGTGAGCTACGCTCACAGTCTAGCACTGCACTGACGTGTCTGCACGAGGCCCACACTGAGGGCTTCTCCGCAGCTCGTCTCCGCCTGCAGGGATGTGCAAGGTCGCCACGGCGGAGCTCTGCTGGGGGTCTAGTGCCTTCCTCGCAGGCTTCCTGGGGTGTCGGCGGGGAGGAGTGGGGGCAGCGGCTTATCAGAAGGAACGGCAGGAGCCGCACTTACATTCCTGCTACCCCACTGGACAAAGACTGCAAGTACTCTCGAGTGTATGCTGTCGGTACTTTCAACCCAAAACTTTTTTTTCCAGCTAGAGAGAGGGAGAGGGAGAGAAAGAAAGATACTACAGCCCCGAGGCTCCCTTCACTGTGTGGGGGGCATGACATCGGGCTGTGTGGAGCCAAGCGGCCTCAGAGGAGCTAGCTCCCCAGCCCCAAGGTGTCCTTCTGAAGTCTGTTAAGAACACTCTCTCTTTCCTCAGCATCACAGCCACTGTTGAAGTCTGTTAAGAATACTCTCTCTGGGAGTCGGGCGGTGGCGCAGCGGGGTAAGCGCAGGTGGTGCAAAGCACAAGGACCGGCATAAGGATCCCGGTTCGAGCCCCCCGGCTCCCCACCTGCAGGGGAGTAGCTTCACAGGCGGTGAAGCAGGTCTGCAGGTGTCTGTCTTTCTCTCCCCCTCTCTGTCTTCCCCTCCTCTCTCCATTTCTCTCTGTCCTATCCAACAACGACAACAACAATAATAACTACAACAATAAAACAACAAGGGCAACAAAAGGGAATAAATAAATAAAATAAAATATTAAAAAAAAAAGAATACTCTCTCTTTCCTCAGCATCACTGCCACCGTTGAAGTCTGTTAAGAACACTCTCTCTTTCCTCAGCATCACTGCCACCGTTGAAGTCTTTTAAGAACACTCTCTCTTTCCTCAGCATCACCACCATGGTTGAAGTCTGTTAAGAATACTTTCTCTTTCCTCAGCATCACCGCCACCGTTGAAGTCTGTTAAGAATACTCTCTCTTTCCTCAGCATCACCGCCATGGTTGAAGTCTGTTAAGAACACTCTCTCTTTCCTCAGCATCACCGCCACCGTTGAAGTCTGTTAAGAACACTCTCTCTTTCCTCAGCATCACCGCCACCGTTGAAGTCTGTTAAGAACACTCTCTCTTTCCTCAGCATCACCGCCATGGTTGAAGTCTGTTAAGAATACTTTCTCTTTCCTCAGCATCACCACCATGGTTGAAGTCTGTTAAGAATACTTTCTCTTTCCTCAGCATCGCCGCCATGGTTGAAGTCTGTTAAGAATACTCTCTCTTTCCTCAGCATCACCACCATGGTTGAAGTCTGTTAAGAATACTTTCTCTTTCCTCAGCATCACCGCCACCGTTGAAGTCTGTTAAGAATACTCTCTCTTTCCTCAGCATCACCGCCATGGTTGAAGTCTGTTAAGAACACTCTCTCTTTCCTCAGCATCACCGCCACCGTTGAAGTCTGTTAAGAACACTCTCTCTTTCCTCAGCATCACCGCCACCGTTGAAGTCTGTTAAGAACACTCTCTCTTTCCTCAGCATCACCGCCATGGTTGAAGTCTGTTAAGAATACTTTCTCTTTCCTCAGCATCACCACCATGGTTGAAGTCTGTTAAGAATACTTTCTCTTTCCTCAGCATCGCCGCCATGGTTGAAGTCTGTTAAGAATACTCTCTCTTTCCTCAGCATCACCGCCACCATTGAAGTCTGTTAAGAATACTTTCTCTTTCCTCAGCATCACCGCCACCGTTGAAGTCTGTTAAGAACACTCTCCCTTTCCTCAGCATCATCATGGTTTTACCCCAGCATGACTCAGCACTGCCTGTTGACAATACCAGGGCCAAGCCCCTGCCTTCAAACCCTCTGCACAGCTGTTGTGTGATTCCCCAGGCCAGGGCCCTTTGTAGACAGAAGCACTGGGGAAGCCAACTTTAGCTACCGGTACATTTTCACCTGCCTTCCCTCCCTCTCCCCCGTTCGTCTCTCCCTCCATCTCCCTTCCTTCCTTCCTTCCTTCCTTCCATCCCCCCTCCCCTTTATTTTGTAGAGATCAGAGATAGAGAAGCAGAGAGGGCAAGAGATCACAGCACCGAAACTTCTTTCAGAGCTGAGTGGGGCTGGAGCCTGGGCGGCACGCAGGGCAAAGCAGCTCCCCATCTATGCCCTGGCCCTCTCCTTTACTTTCTTCCTGAGAATAACATTTCAGGAAACAGAAATCCCTGAACGTTACATTTTGAACCCTTGGCCTTTTCCCAATCTATGTACTCAAGTAGGCACGTATACAATTTTGTTTGAATTTTTTAAAAAAGGGTAACTCAAACATCTTCCTTTTGAAGCAGGATGCTTTTGTCAAGTGATGTGCAGGAACACAGTATTTTTCAGCTCTTTATGTTCATTCCAGAGGGTCCAGAGCAGAAGGCCATGGGCCTGGAAAACCACGCACTTGCAGCGTGTTTGCGTTGCCATGTGCATGAGCCGGGTCTGAGTCCTGCACCTACCACGCTGAAAATAGCTTTGGTGCTTTTTATTGGCCTCTTTGCTGTCTCTCCGTCTCTATGAAAAACGAAAAGCAGGGGGTCGGGCGGTGGCGCAGCGGGTTAAGCACACGTGGTACAAAGTGCAGGGACCGGCGTAAGGATCCCGGTTCGAGCCCCCGGCTCCCCACCTGCAGGGGAGTCGCTTCACAGGCGGTGAAGCAGGTCTGCAGGTGTCTGTCTATCTCTCCCCCTCTCTGTCTTCCCCTCCTCTCTCCATTTCTCTCTGTCCTATCCAACAACAAATGACATCAACAACAACAATAACCACAACAAGGCTATGACAAGGGCAACAAAAGGGGGGAGAAATGGCCTCCAGGAGCAGTGGTTTCATGGTGCAGGCACCGAGCCCAGCAATAACCCTGGAGGCAAAAACAAAGACAAACAAACAAACAAAAACAAAAAGCAGGTTGCTGAATCAAGATTATTTGGTTTGCATTTTGCCATTCTTAGAACTTAAAATTATATCATGCTGTAAATCTCAAAGCATTTTCTCTTCTAAGCCAAATGGCTATTTGAGAACCGACTCCGCAGCTGCTATGTTGCTGTACACTGTAGCTCCCCAGCCCCCGGCTAAACTATCTGTCCATGATGCTCTGTGTGTGTGAGGACAGCTCTGCTTCATGGCAGGTACTGGTTAAGCACAACACCAAGAAGTTCTGCCCAAGATATGTATACCAAGCCTGAAAGGATACATTTTCTTCTAGAATAAGAATATGCCATTAACAACCTGTTTCTAATAAAATCATTTAACATTGTGTAAGCTTGGGAAGGTGAGGCAGGGAGACTGGGCTCTCATAAAAATGTAAGGTCACCAGCGTAATTCTAAATGAATGTAAAAGAGAATCACCAACATATAGCTTATACTTCAGGAAGAAACTATTAATAGCATAATACTCACAAAACTGATTAGGCCACAAGAACAGTGGCCTTGTACTGTGATCGGGTGATTCTGAACACAGTGGACGTGTTTGTAGCGGCTCTCGAGTTCTATTCTCAAGTGCCGTGACTCACTCGTGCACACACCTTCCCTGTTCCTCTCTGGTCTTGCAGCCGAGTTTTCTGGACGCAGTGGGCTGTCCTTGGTCACTGGGCGGTGACTGTTTCTGTGGGGTCTGGAGCTACTCTTCCTGCTGCTTGCTGCTCAGGCCCAGACGCCAACAACAGCCAGACCTTGGCTCTGCCTTGTTTTTATAACAAGTCACTCTGCCACGTTACCATGTCTTCCTTTTTAAACTAAATACAGTCCTTGTCTTTTCTTTAAAAAAAAAATCAGATTTATTATTGATTGGATAGAGACAGAGAGGAATTGAGAGGTAAGAGGGAAAGATAGAGATACCTCCTGATGGTCTCGGAGGCGGTGCAGTGGATAAAGCATTGGACTCTCAAGCATGAGGTGCTGAGTTTGATTCCTAGCAGCACATGTACCAGAGTGACGCCTGGTTCTTTCCTCCTGTCTCTTTAATAAATAAATAAAATACCTAGAAAGGAGGGAGGGAGGGAGAGAAAGAGGGAGAGGGAGAGAAAAAGGGAGAGGGCTGGGAGAGAGAGAGAGAGAGAGAGAGAGAGAGAGAGAGAGGGAGAGAGAGCTGCAGCAGAACTTCACTGCTTGGGAAGTTTTCCCCTACAGCTGGGGCCAGGAGCTTGAGCCCAGATCCTTGTGCACTGTAACATGTGCGCTCAACCTGGCACACTGTGCCACCACCTGCCCCCGAGTTCTCTTTCAAGTCATTGAATTCTAGTTATTCCTTTTGATTTTGTTGTTGTTGTTGTTGTTATTATTATAGGCAGAGTCAGAGAGAAAGAATGAAAGAGACCACAGCACCTGTTGGGCCTTAAAGCCAGACACCCTGCTCTGCTTACATAATCATCCCCACCACATTATCCCCTCAGGGTATTTATTGCTAATTCAGTTAAAACCATCACAACAGTTGCTAAGGATGCTTCCACCTTCCCAGCATGCCTTTTGCCTCTCTCCACCCCCCTTCCTATCCAATCTGTTCCTGACGTGCCACTTCCGTCTTTACCCTATAAATCCTGCTGCTGTTTCCGTTTTGCCCCTTTTCTCTCTTCTGCATCCTGACCTGGAGAAGACCTGGAGAAGGGCTGGTGGGTATAGTGGGCGGCGGCCATTTTGCTAGCGCCACGTGGCCTAAACCGCTGTGCTCACACCCAACTCTGGGGCGTCCTAGATTTGCGTTCCCGCTCCGCCACGAGTTCCTGGTCTCTTTTCTCCCCCTCGTGATGCAACCCAACAAGCACCAGAGTCAATCGGCCTCATGGATCATTCTCCAGTTTCTGTATGTTTTTCCCCCTTGAAGTAGGAGTCAGTCTTAGGTCTCTACAAATGAAGCATTATACTCTTAGCTCAGTAGGAGACAATTCAAACAGTCTGAGCACAGCACTGGTAGCTGAAAGTCCGAATCGAACTTGCTGTGTCAGCATGCATGTCTGGGTCTCAGAAGCGCCACCGTCCCAGCTACCGATGAAGGATGAAGCCCACGTCTCAGGCTCTTTCTCTTACTGCCCGGCAGCCCGGCGGTTTCCGGAGCCCACCCTTTCTTTTCCTGAGCACAGGAGCTCAGCGGGTCACAACAGCTTTCTGTGTCTCTCCTTTGATCCATTTTCTTCACTTACCTGAATTAGACCTAAGGACAGGGGGCTGGCCGGGCGCAGCCCACAGGGTCACACACCGGGTTACAGAGTAAGAATGGCCGGCCGGTCACGCCACCTCGGCTGCTCCATGCAGGAGCCTGGTGTGGCCTTGCTGTCTAAGCACCTCTCCCCCCGGAATTCCCTGTGCTGAGGAGGATGGCAATGCCAGTTCTGGTAAGATGGAAACGTCAGTGTCGACCGACATATTGCAGAAAGGCCAGAGGCTAGCCACGTGCACCCAGAGGCATTGCTCCCTGTCCCCTCTCGCTCTTCCCGCGCATCACACGTTTGCCCCACCGCCATGACTTTCTGAATGAGACCACCGTTATCTTCTGAAGGCAAGTCCAACGACTGCATCATGCACGGGCAGGCCAGAAACACCCAAACACTCAGACCCACACCTTCGCTGGCATACGGAGTGCCTGTGAGGAGGGGAGCCGCGGAGCTGTGCAACCCTGGCCACACCCTGAAGGACCGCGCACTGTGTCTGGGTGGAGAAAGACATGGACCATGAGGAATGCCGAGATCCTTACAGAAAAGACTGGAGCTTGACGCTTCCCATGAAGGCCGCGTATAAAGTGGAGCCAAGCGAGCGAGCTGGCCAGCGGCCACAGCACCACGTGTATAGATTCCGTGTTTGCCCCGGGTCACCACTGGGCTCACCGTCTGCACCAGGAATCCACTGAGATTCATAGGGGACAGGGAAGACACAGAGGGAGAGAGGGAGGGAGACAGAGATTCAGAGGGGACAGGGAGGGATACAGAGACACCTGCAGGCCTGTTTCACTGCTTGTGCCGCTTCCCCCTGCAGGTGGGGACGGAGGGCCCGAACCCGGGTCCTAGTGCACCTCCCAGCCCCCGCTTAAGGTATGTCTGAAGGACAATCCAGAAACTTCTGAGTTGGCACCTGTCTAGAGACCTGGGTGCTTGTAGATAAGGACAGGAGATGCTTAGCGGAAAGCTTTACGATTTGTCAGACATTTTCTTCTTTGTTTTGGGAGGGAGCGAGGGGGGAGGCCTGCAGCACTGCCTCACCGCCTGAGCAGCTCGTCCTCACAGGCGAGGGCCAGGGCCGGGGCCCGAACCAGGTCTGTGCGCGCCCTGCGCCATGCCAGCTGCATCGCCGCCTGGCCCCGCAGGCGTATTTTATTATTTTGCAAAAAGCTAAAGCAAAACATGAATCTGTATTAGCTTTCAAAAGTTTTCTAAAAACAGGAGACAAAGGAAAATACTTTCTAGTGGGACATGGCTAGGGATTCCACACTTTCTGAGAATAAATTCTCTAGAGCCATGGAGCCTTCAAAATGTCATCAGTCCATAAAATCCACGGCGACCGACCGGCTAGAGCTGGCGCTGTCACTACCGGGATGGACAGGCTGCTAGGTGTGCTTCTGTTCAGGCCCTCCTGTCAGTGTTCATGAAACTCCTGTTTTCTCCTGCCGTCCTTCCCCGGATTCCTCTGGAGCAGGTCAACCAGCCGGCCGCCTTCTGCCAGCTTCCTGGACCCTCCTGACAGGTGTCCCTGCAGTGTCCCCTCCGTCTCACTCCCCACCTGCTCACATGTATGTTCCATCTCAGCCATCTCCTCAGCAATCCGCTCTGCCATCTCCTCAGCAATCTGCTCAGCCATCTCCTCAGCCATCCATCTCCTCAGCCTTCCCCTCAGCCATCCCTCAGCCATCCCCTCAGCCATCCCCTCAGCCATCCCCTCAGCCATCTCTTCAGCCATCCCCTCAGACATCCCCTCAGCCATCCATCTCCTCAGCCTTCCCCTCAGCCATCCCTCAGCCATCCCCTCAGCCATCCCCTCAGCCATCTCCTCAGCCATCCCCTCAGCCATCCCCTCAGCCATCTCCTCAGCCATCCCCTCATCCATCTCCTCAGCCATGCCCTCAGCCATCCCCTCAGCCATGCCCTCAGCCATCTCCTCAGCCATTCCCTCAGCCATCTCACCTCAGCCATCTCCTCAGCCATCCCCTCAGCCATCTCCTCAGCCATCTTCTCAGACATCCCCTCAGCCATCCATCCCCTCAGCCATGTCCTTGTTGTTAGATAGGACAGAGAGAAATGGAGAGAGGAAGGGAAGGCAGAGAGGAGGAGAGAAAGACAGACACCTGCAGACCTGCTTCACCGCCTGTGAAGTGACTCCCCTGCAGGTGGGGAGCTGGGGCTCGAACCGGGATCCTTAGACCGGTCCTTGTGCTTTGCGCCATGTGCGCTTAACCCGCTGTGCTACCATCTGACTACCCTGGGCTGTATCTTAAAAAAAAATTATTTATTTATAATGGGATAGAGACAGAAGTGAGAGGGAAGGGGAGCTAGAGGAAGACACCTGCAGAGAAGTTCAGAACAGGTAAAATATACACCCCCAAAGGCTATCAGCAAGAAATCAAGATTTCCACAGCAGAAAAGCAGGTGGACTGTGGGAGTGATGTGAGGAAGTAGAGAAAATGAGGTGAGGAGGAGTAGAGAGGACTAGTATTTAGTGCTGACTCCCCTGGGCAGACGCCCTCCCCCATGTGTCCTGGAGCCTCCCCTCCCCAGAGCCCTGCCCCACTAGGGACAGACAGACACAGGCTGGGGGTGTGGGTCCACCTGCCAACACCCATGTCCAGCGGAGAAGCAATGACAGAAGCCAGAGCTCCCACCTTCTGCTCCCCATAGAGAATCTGGGTCCAGGCTCCCAGAGGGATAAAGAACAGGGAAGCTTCCAGTGGAGGGGATGGGACAGGGAGCTCTGGTGGTGGGAGCTGTGTGGAATTGTGCCCTGTGATCTTACAATCTTGATATTCATTATTAAACCACTAATAAAAAATAAGATCCATCTTATATCAGTGGAGCGTGGGATGTGCTGACGCCTATCTCGGGGACAGTGTGTGTGCTCCTGTGACATGAGTGGTCCTGTAAAGTGACACTGAACTGAAAATGAAATCCAGAAACTGCAACACACACTTTCAGACACTGAATGAACGGTCTTCTTCAAAGTCTATTTTCCCGGCATTGGTGGCGGTGTAGCTCGTGGATCACACGCAGCCCAGCGCACGAGCACCAGGTTCAAGGCCCCCACCCCAACCGGTGGGTGAAGCAGGGCTGTAGCTGTCTCCTGTCTCTCCATCTCTCCCTTCCCTTTTGATTCCTGGCTGTCTCTAGCCAACACATCAGTAAAGATGATTTAAAAGAGAGACAGAGGCAGACAGACAGAGACACCTGTAGTGCTGGCTTCACTGCTTGTGAAGCTTTCCGCAGTTGGGTTCAGAGGATTTGAACCTGGGATCTTGCACTCAGCCCCCATATACTGTGTAATTGTATATCTTCATATAAAATTCACATGTGCTAACTGAAAAGAGCTACTGCAGGCTGTCTAAGTAATTATTAGTGAAGCTGATAGTCCTAGGGCCAAAGATAGAAACATTAATGTCTAATGCCTTTTTAAAAATTATCTTTGTTTGTTAGACAAAGACAGTCAGAAACAGAGAAGCAAAGGGGAGGCAGAGAGGCAGAGAGACAGAGAGACGCTCGCAGCACTGCTTCACCGCTCGTGAAGATTTTCCCTGCAGGTGGGGAGTGGGGGATCGAACCTGGGACCTTGTGCACTGTAATGTGTGTGCTCAACCAGGTGCGCCACCACCTGGCCCATCTGAGACAACTAGCAACAAAAGCAGAAGCGTCATGATTGGTCAACAACTTGTTTGGCTTTGTATGTTAACTCTTTTTTCAGCCACCAGGTTCCGGATGTCAGCATGATGCCGACCAGACTTCCCCGGACAGACGACCCCACCAATGTGTCCTGGAGCCCCACTTCCCCACAGCCCTGCCCCACCAGGGAAAGAGAGAGACAGGCTGGGAGTGTGGATCCACCTGTCAACATCCATGTTCAGCAGGGGAAGCAATTACAGAAGCCAGACCTCCCACCTTCTGCATCCCACAATGACCCTGGGTCCATACTCCCAGAGGGATAGAGAATAGGAAAGCTGTCAGGGGAGGGGATGGGATACGGAGTTCTGGTGGTGGGAAATGTGTGGAGTTGTACCCCTCTTATCTTATGGTTTAGTCAGTTTCCTTTTTATAAATAAATAAAATAAAATAAAATAAAAAAGCAGAAGCATCTTGGGGATATGGGTCAACAAGTAAAAGATGAATAAAGATGGGTAATGAATCTAGCGAGGGAAGGAGCCCCAAATAGTGCATAGTTGAGGCTGCATTTCCCAGTTTTCTTTACCCGTCCTGGAATTTGTTCAAGAATTTGGATTACTCATGAAGTTAAAAGACCAAAAGCCAACTGAGTTTCCTAGCAGACTTGTACTTAAATCACGATTTTATGACAAAGATCTTAGATCTCCAGAAGGCATGAAGTATTTCCACAATTTCCATAATGAGATGATGAGGCCTGTGATCATATAAGCGTTAATTCTGAGCAGTACTTATCTAACATTGCACATTAAGATGATCCGGTTCCCTATAAAATGAGAATCACGAGCTCAGGGTTGAGTACTGACATGTCTATACAGTCTGTCCTTCCCCACCCCCATGCTTCTCTTCTTTGCTCTTGTTCTCTGTGTTTTTCCTTAAACAACAACAGCAACAGCAACAGCAACAAAACCCCAAAACCTCAGTAAGTAGAGTTTGATCTTCTTTTGCACTCTGGTACCAAAAATAACCCAGACGACTAACACGGGGCATGGTGAACTGGGGACTAAATGATGACGTAAAATGATGACTTACTCACGGGAGAGCACAGAACTGCTCTGACTGAGCCCAGCCCCCGGGCCTGCAAGTCCTGTGCTCTACCAGCTGAGCCACCCCTCGACTGACTCCACACACAATCCTATCAATGCCCCGTCCTGGCGGCCACTCCCCTGTGTTTCCCCCATTTTATTGGGCAGGACACAGAGAAATTGAGAGAGGAGGGAAAGACAGAGAGGGAGAGACCCCAGGACCTGACAGCCCCTCTTCCCCCAGACTCCCTCACTCCGGTGAGCACACCAGGCCCAGCCCAAGCTCTGCTCTGCGTCTCCCCTTCTGATCTTATTCCTCAGCTTCTGCCTGAGAGTGAGCTCAGCCCATATTCAGCCTTCTCTTCCTGGCGGATCTCACTTCACAGGATTCCTTCAAGCGTGACAGGTCTTTTACGACCTAGAGCCTCTAGAGATCTCTACGAGCTAAACTTAGGGCCCCCTTTGTAAGGTCGAATCTCAGGCTTCAGAGGGCAGAAGTATAATCACAGCCTGGTGCGCCGGACTCCAGAATCATTCTGCATCACTGCTGCTCACGAAGTCAGCAGTCAACACACAGAGAACTGAATTATTCTTTCATTATGTGAACAGAAAAAGGCAAATTAAGTCTGTTCAAATCTCCATGAGGACAAAGGCTAATCACTCATCTCTCTGTGCTGGGCCTGCGTGTGCTAGGCCTATGTTCCCAAGAAGGACATGGGAGCTGGATGCCACTCAGACACTGGCTCCCACGACTGCCAGGGGTGGTTAGCAGAGGAATGTGCACTGCACTGCACTGCACTGCACTACAACCCAGGCATCTCTGGTCTCAGGTGACTGCACTGCACTGCACTGCATGGCGACTCAGGCGTCTCTGGTCTCAGATGACTGCACTGCACTGCACTGCGACCCAGGAATCTATGGTCTCAGATGACTGCACTGCATGGCGACCCAGGCGTCTCTGGTCCCAGATGACTGCACTGCACTGCACTGCGACCCAGGCATCTATGGTCTCAGATGACTGCACTGCATGGCGACCCAGGTGTCTCTGGTCCCAGATGACTGCACTGCACTGCACTGCGACCCAGGCATCTATGGTCTCAGATGACTGCACTGCATGGCGACCCAGGCGTCTCTGGTCCCAGATGACTGCACTGCACTGCACTGCGACCCAGGCATCTATGGTCTCAGATGACTGCACTGCATGGCGACCCAGGCGTCTCTGGTCCCAGATGACTGCACTGCACTGCACTGCGACCCAGGCATCTATGGTCTCAGATGACTGCACTGCATGGCAACCCAGGTGTCTCTGGTCTCAGATGACTGCACTGCACTGCACTGTACTGCACTGCACTGCGACCCAGGTGTCTCTGGTCTCAGATAACTGCACTGCACTGCACTGCAACCCAGGCGTCTCTGGTCTCAGATGACTGCACTGCACTGTGACCCAGGCGTCTCTGGTCTCAGATGACTGCACTGCTCTGCACTGCGACCCAGGCATCTATGGTCTCAGATGACTGCACTGCACTGCTCTGCACTGCGACCCAGGCATCTCTGGTCTCAGATGACTGCACTGTACTGTGACCCAGGTGTCTCTGGTCTCAGATGACTGCACTGTACTGCATTGCACTGCAACCCAGGCATCTCTGGTCTCAGATGACTGCACTGCACTGCACTGCACTGCGACCCAGGCATCTATGGTCTCAGATGACTGCACTGCACTGCTCTGCACTGCGACCCAGGCATCTATGGTCTCAGATGACTGCACTGCACTGTACTGCACTGCACTGAGACCCAGGCATCTCTGGTCTCAGATGACTGCACTGTACTGTGACCCAGGTGTCTCTGGTCTCAGATGACTGCACTGTACTGCATTGCACTGCAACCCAGGCATCTCTGGTCTCAGATGACTGCACTGCACTGCTCTGCACTGCGACCCAGGCATCTCTGGTCTCAGATGACTGCACTGCACTGCGACCCAGGTGTCTCTGGTCTCAGATGACTGAACTGCACTGCACTGTGACCCAGGCATCTATGGCTCAGATGACTGCACTGCTCTGCACTGTGACCCAGGTGTCTCTGGTCTCAGATGAAGGCACTGCACTGCAATGTGACCCAGGTGTCTCTGGTCTCAGATGACTGCACTGCACTGCGACCCAGGCATCTCTGGTCTCAGATGACTGCACTGTACTGCACTACACTGCGACCCAGGTGTCTCTGGTCTCAGATGACTGCACTGCACTGCACTGCAACCCAGGCGTCTCTGGTCTCAGATGACTGCACTGCACTGTGACCCAGGCGTCTCTGGTCTCAGATGACTGCACTGCTCTGCACTGCGACCCAGGCATCTCTGGTCTCAGATGACTGCACTGCACTGCACTGCACTGTGACCCAGGCATCTCTGGTCTCAGATGACTGCACTGCACTGCACTGTGACACAGGCATCTCTGGTCTCAGATGACTGCACTGCACTGCTCTGCACTGCGACCCAGGTGTCTCTGGTCTCAGATGACTGAACTGCACTGCACTGTGACCCAGGCATCTATGGTCTCAGATGACTGCACTGCTCTGCACTGTGACCCGGGTGTCTCTGGTCTCAGATGAAGGCACTGCACTGCACTGTGACCCAGGTGTCTCTGGTCTCAGATGACTGCACTGCACTGCGACCCAGGTGTCTCTGGTCTCAGATGACTGCACTACACTGCACTGTGACCCAGGCATCTATGGTCTCAGATGACTGCACTGCACTGCACTGCACTGTGACCCAGGCATCTATGGTCTCAGATGACTGCATTGCACTGCACTGCACTGCAACCCAGGTGTCTCTGGTCTCAGATGACTGCACTGCACTGTGACCCAGGCATCTCTGGTCTCAGATGACTGCAATGCACTGCGCTGCGACCCAGGTGTCTCTGGTCTCAGATGGTTGCACTGCACTGCACTGTGACCCAGGTGTCTCTGGTCTCAGAAGACTGCACTGCACTATGACCCAGGTGTCTCTGGTCTCAGATGACTGCACTGCACTGCACTATAACCCAGGTGTCTCTGGTCTCAGATGACTGCACTGCACTGCGACCCAGGTGCCTCTGGTCTCAGATGACTGCACTACACTGCGACCCAGGTGTCTCTGGTCTCAGATGACTGCACTGCACTGCACTGCACTGTGACCCAGGTGTCTCTGGTCTCAGATGACTGCACTGCACTGCACTGCACTGCACTGCACTGCACTGTGACCCAGGCGTCTCTGGTCTCAGATGACTGCACTGCACTGCATTGCACTGCGACCCAGGCATCTCTGGTCTCAGATGACTGCACTGCACTGTGACCCAGGCATCTCTGGTCTCAGATGACTGCACTGCACTGCACTGCACTGCGACCCAGGCGTCTCTGGTCTCAGATGACCGTGAGCTGAGTCTTCAAAGTTCAAGCGCACAGAGGGCATTTTTCTCCAAGCATGTGGTAACATGCCATTGTTGTCACTTGGATCCAGATCAGGGCAGGAAAGTGTGGTCATTTCAGGAAGAGAAGCCACTGAGCAGGGCGGTGACCTGCCCCATGGTGGGCTGGAGAAACAGCACACCTGCCTACTGGGCGACTGATCCCAACACTGACATGGCGCCTGCGCCCAGGTCCCGGCTCCTCAAAAACATAAAAAAGCCAGTGATCCGGGAGGTGGCGCAATGCTAAAGCTTTGGACTCTCAAGCATGAGGTCCTGAGTTCGATCCCTGGCAGCACATGTGCCAGAGTGATGTCTGGTTCTTTCTCTCTTTCCTCCTATCTTTCTCATAAATAAAATTTTTTTTAAAAAGCCACGTGACTACATGACCAGGAGTACAAGTCATGCTTTTCCAGGGATGACAGCTGGACTTGCAAACACGAGGCAGGAGGCTCACCCCCCACACACACACATGCCAGAGGGAGGCACTGGCTTCCTCTCTTTCTGGCTCTCAGTGATAAATACATCTCAAACAGACAGACAGACAGACAAGTAAAGTAACTGGCTTCCTCTCTTTCTGGCTCTCAGTGATAAATACATCTCAAACAGACAGACAGACAAGTAAAGTAACTGGCTTCCTCTCTCCCCGGCTCTCAGTGATAAATACATCTCAAACAGACAGACAGACAAGTAAAGTAACTGGCTTCCTCTCTCCCCGGCTCTCAGTGATAAATACATCTCAAACAGACAGACAAGTAAAGTAACTGTGGCTGGCGGCTGTGCGGTGACACACTCGGTTGAGCACACACTACCAGGCACAAGGACCCAGGTTCGAGTCCCTGCTCCCCACCTGCAGGGGGGACACTTCATGAGCAGTGAAGCAGGTCTGCAGGTGTCTGTCTTCCTCTCTACCTCCCCCTAAAATTCTCTCTGTCTTATAAAATAAAGTAGAAAGAAAGGAAGGAAGGAAGGAAGGGAGGAAGGAAGGAAGGGAGGAAGAAAGGAAGAGCTGTTGGGAGCAGTGGATTTGTAGTGTCAGCGCTGAGCCCCATAATAATGCTGGTGGAAACAATAATAATAATAATAATAATAAACTGAATTACATCTGATGGTACTTGAAGCTTTACAAGCACTCTGGCTAGTATTATATTTCTGTCACTCCAGGAAGACAAACACACACGGAAACTTTCACTTATAAGCAGAGAAGAACAAGCGTTTGCTTGTCCCATTGGGAACTGTGACCAGCAATGAACCAAGCACTGGGAGAGGCTGCATTCTGCAGACCATTGCTTTGCGTCAAAGGATCTAGAAGCTGGCAGAGTATTTTGAAAACGTCTTCCCCTGGTGGGGACCCCCCTTCTTTCTATTTTTGATGGAGCATGAGCGACGGAGACACCTGCCACGTGGCTCCGCTGACCGTGGAGACAAGCCCTGCAGGCAGAGCAGAGGCTTGAACCCAGGTCCTCCCTCGTGATAAGGTGTGCACTCTAGCTTGGACACCACAACCTGATCCTGGGCTGAAAGTTTTTTTTATCTTTATTTATTTACTGGATAGACACAGTTAGAAACGGAGAAGGGGCAGACAGAGAGACAGAGACACCTGCAGCCCTGCTTCACCACTTGCAAAGCCTTCCCCCTGCAGGTGGGGACCAGGGGCCTGAACCTGGGTCCTTGTGCCCTGTAACATGTGCGCTCAACCAGGTGTGCCACCACCTGCCCCTGAATATATTTATATTATTTTTTTAACAGGACCTTCTTAAGTTCATTTTAGTTTTTACATTTGGAAACATTAAATGAGATTAAATTCTTCATGCCTTCTTTATTGTTTTTGAAAATTGTTTTGAGCTTTTAAAAATAAGACTTGTTTCTGAAGGCGAGAGATGAGAGAGGGGGGGACCAGAGCGTCTCTTCGGCACACGGGCCGCGGGGAACTGAACTCAGGGCCTCCTGTTTGTGTGTCTGGCACCCTAGCGATTGAGCCAGTTCCAGGATCACTTAGGGATAATTATAATCTGAATTATTTTATTTACTTTTCAAGTCAAGTCAATAGTTGCTGCTAAAAAATGTTGTTACAGAGAGAATGATACTAACGTCAACCGCTACAGTATTGCTAGTGATCTTTCAGGCAGTTAGAGCCGTGTAAAATGCCAAGGGGATTTATTTTAGATGCTGAGTGGTGCAAGGGTTAAAGCTACAGCACAGCACAAAATAACTTGTTTCAGGGCCGGGTGGGGGCGCACCTGGCTGAGCACACATGTCACAGTGCTCAGGGACCCGGGTTTGAGCCCCCGGTCCCCACCTGCAGGGGGAAGGCTTTGCCAGTGGTGAAGCAGGGCTGCAGGGGTCTCTCTCTCCCTCTCTATCTCCCCTTCCCCTCTCAACTTCTGGCTGTCTCTACCCAGTGAATCAATCAGTCAATCAATTAATAAGTAAATAAATAAACGGACTGATTTCAATAGTGGAACATAGCTGGCATTCACACAGAATCATCCAGATTTCCAGATTTGTGGCTGCTGCATTTGCACTTCAGATTATCTAGGGTGAGCTTGAATGTGACCCTAAAGCCTTTGTAAGTAGTCAGTCTTCAGTAAATATGAACACATGTCCAGGTGCTGCACCATGATGGCAGAGGACCTAGCAGGCGCTGTATGGTCATGTGGAAAACTGAGAAATGTTATGCATGTACAAAGTATTGTATTTACCGTCGACTGTAAAACATTAAGCCCCTAATAAAGAAAAACTAAAATAATAATAAGTAAGTAATGAAATAAAATAAAAAAATGTGAACACATCTTGCTAGGTCCGTTTCTGAGATTGTAAGGAAAAAAAGAAGTGTTATGTATTTCTAGATGCTTCTCTCCCCTATTTTGATCATGTTTGTAACTCCAGTAAACAGAGACTCCTAAGATGCTACCAATAGATCACCCACGTACTGGAAATAGTCCACTGTGTCAAGATGTCTACACAGCTTGCAGAGCAGTCTTTACCTGTCAAGAGGGGCTTGTCTTATATTGGTTCATGGAAGCAGTAAACACCTCCTTTCCAACCAATTTCATTCATTTTTTAGCACAGCCCCAGCTGCCTCCCGCACGCCCAGCCGTCCCTTATCCACACGGCGGTTCTCAAGCCCGTCTCTCCGCATATTAACCTCCCACTCCTGCTTCTCTGCGTTTAATGCTTCCTCTTGATCATGTCCACACGTTTCTTTTCTTTTGTATGAATTTGCACTTGTCTTCCTTTGACTGACAGCCCCTTGATTTTACGTGAGAGGATTTGAGGTCCTCGCCCTGGAGTGTCCTCGCCTTTCTCTGAACCTCAGTGACGGCTGCAGCATGCCTTCTTCCCGCGCCTTGCTACTTGCTGCTGTGCGTGGGAGGGGCATGTGTCTGCTCCTCATTGCAAGGACCCCGCACTCCTGAAGGCGACCTGCCACAAATAAAATAGCACAGGGCACGTCCGACTGTTTGGCCCACTGCAGATACATCACTAAGGAGCGTGCGGCACCTTCCAGAAAAGACATCGTAGCACTCACCCTTCAGAGGCGTCTCAGCTGCTGCTGGGGCGTCTGTGCATGTTCAGCTCGGGTGAGTCAGCGAGGAAGGCCGGCTGCAGGGCCGGGGAGAGCACAGGAGAGCGTCTCCCAGACGGACAGCCTGTCAGGAGCTGTGCTCAGCCGCCCCGGCCCAGCTTTATATAGGTGTCTTCCTGGCAGAGTGAAGAGTGAGGGGCCCCCGCCTCCCCCCCGCCCCGCCGTGTCTTGTGAGGCTCCAGGTCTCCCACTATTCTTTTCATGTTGAGTGACCCTCAGGGGTGTTGCCAACAACTTCCATATTTGATGTGCTTTAATGCTGTGCGTGTGAGCCGTGAGCTCATCTCCCCCTGAGCACCGAGACCGGCGGCGGAGATTAAACTGGCCCGTTCACAGCTTGGCAGCGGCAGGTCTGACTTCACGGATGCCTCCCTGCTGGCACCCACCGGCTCCTGGCACGGCGCGACTGGGCACGAAGTCATAGAAGCCGATCCTCTGGACAGGCTCTCTCGGCGCCATGACCCCAGCCGGCGGTCCCAAAGCACCCCGGCTTTCTTTCCAGTTCTCGGGCTCACCCTGAAACCTTGATTGTTGTAGCTTTTGTTTGTGGGGTGGGATGGGGGCTGATGGACGATTGCAGTCTAGTGGGAGAAGCTTGGCTACACCTCGTCACGCTCCTGTGCGAGGCGTCTGTAGCTCCACTAACATGCCCCAGGTCCTCAAAGCCCCCTCCCCAGAATCCCTGGCTCTGGTGCAAGGCACTAAACGCCCTCAAGGCCTGCTTTGTGTTTCCTGTTCCTGTTCCTGTTCTCAAGTCCCACCCATAAGGAGATCATCCCACATTCATCTTTTACTTTGTTCCCCCTTTACTGGGGGGCGGGGGCCATGCTTTGCAGTCGACAGTAAAATACGGCAGTTGGTCCATGTGGGACACGTCTCAGGTTTCCACATCACACTCTAACCCCCACTGGGTCCTCTGCCCTCATGTTCCAGGACCTGAATCCCCCTCCCAGAGTCCTTTATTTGGTGCAACACCAAAAGCCAGTCCAACTTCTGCTCTGTTTCCCTTTTGTCCTTATTTTACAACTTCTGCCCAGGAGTGGGACCGTCCCATCTTCATCTTCCTCTTTCTGGCTTCTCTCACTTCACAGGCTTCCTTTAAGCTCCACCCAGTAAGCGCATTCACCATTTTCAGCAGCTGAGTAGTACTCCACTGTGCGTCCACCCCTTCCACGAGTCCACGAGTCCACCCCTTCCTGTGAGGGATCCCTTGGCGTCTTGAAAGGGTCGTACCTCTTGCTCTTGGCATGTGTCATATGAATATATTTTGTAAAGTTTATCTATCTTCTTGACCCTGGGCCCAAGACACTATTTTTTATTTGAAAAGCTTCGCCGTCTTACAATGCGCAAGGACCCAATCCCCACCTGCTGGGGGAAAGCTTTGCGAGTGGTGAAGCAGGGCTGCAGGCATCTGTCTGTTTCTCTCCCTCTCTATCTCCCCCTTCCCTATCTATTTTTGACTGTATCTATCAAATAACTAAAAATAACAAAAAATTCAGAAGTTGAAAAACAAGATCAGAAATGAAAACACAAGTAGAACCTGAAATGGAATCGGCGTATCGCACCAAAGTGAAAGACTCTGGGGTGGGTGGGTGGGGAGAATACAGGTCCATGAAGCATGACAGATGGCATAGTGGGGGTTGTATTGTTAAATGGGAAACTGGGGAATGTTATGCATGTACAAACTATTGCATTTACTGTTGAATGTAAAACATTAATTCTCCAATAAAGAAATAAATTTAAAAAATATATAACAAAAAATTTAAAGTATCATGCCTGACTTTCAAACTCTAACACAGACATTTCCATAGAATTTTTCCTGGAATAGTTTAAGAGTATTAACTCTTGATGTTGGATATGACAGGCCTTCGAGGTACACACAGAGCAACTGTGTTTGTGTGAATGTGTGATTTTAAATGCTTTCTGGATAGCATGGGTAGTAATAATAGAGGGTAATTCAAGTTTAGAAAGTTAGGAAAAACAAAAATTTTGCATGTCTACAGAGTAAAATGTAGTCTAAACTTTTGAGTCTCTAGATCATGTCCACACTGCACACCGCATCACAAGACACCGGTGAGTTTCCAGTCACACACTGACTGCTGTGACCGTCTGTGGCCACCCGCTGTCGTCTGCTGTCGTCTAGATTGTGCTCACAGTCAGGTCTAGACCAAGCCCAGACTGCAGAGACTGCATTTTCATCTGCAGAGCGGAATCGCACCAGGGAAAGGGGACGGAGAGAAGCGGGTAGCTGTGGTGTTTCTCTGTACCCTGCCCCGTGCCTGTGCGGGACAGGGCGCCAAGCCACAAGCAGTATGGAGGAGAGGGAGACGCGCTCTGCCGGCAGGGGCTGAAGGGATTTTTAGGGCTTGAAACAGGACATCAAAATACCCTCCACATCTGGGTCTTGTCACAAAGAAGCACAGCCGCAGTAGTGATCTTACAGAGCTGACCTGCGCACCCTGCTCTCCCGCCACCTAGATTCTCAACTAACAGTTCAAGTCACTCAGATGAAAAGCTGTCAGGTGCAGATAGCATAATGCTTATGCAAAGCGACTCTCACGCCTGAGGCTCCAGGTTCGGTCCCTCGCACCACCATAAGCCAGAGCTGAGCAGTTCTCTGACATAAAACCAAACAAATAAAGAAACAAAGTCATGCAATTTCTCTCTGTTGAAATGCCATGGATACCTTCAGTGATTGCCACGTGCTCTACCCAGCAAGGAGACACACAGCTCAGCTCTGTCTGTAATCACATGTAAACAGTTTTGATGACGTGGATGAGAAGAATATTTCTTCTCCCGGCGTTAGCTTCGAGCAGTCTGCAGCAAGGGGTTAGTTGACATTTGCAGTCTGCCATGCCCTGGGTCGCCCCACAGTAGTTTCAAAACTGAAAGGCAGAGAAACTTGCCATTTTAAGGGATCATAAAAGGGGTGGGGAGTGAGTGCATCTGGCTGAGAGCAGGTGCTGCCATGTGCAGTGACATGGGTTCAACCCTGCCCACTACCTCAGGGGACAGCTTCAGCTCTGAAGCAGGACTGCAGGTGCCTCTCTCTCTCCTCTTAATTTATATCCTACAACATAAGAACAAAAAAGGGGGCGCTGGGTGGTGGCTACCTGGTTGAATCTACACATCACAGTGGGCGAGGGCCCTGGTTCAAGCCCCGGGTCCCCACCTGCAGAGAGAAAGCTTCATGAGCGGTGAAGCAGGGCTGCAGGTGTCTCTCTGTCTCTCTCCCTCTCTGTCTCCCCCTCCCCTCTCAGTTTCTCTCAGTCTCTATCCTAAGTAAATAAATCAATTCAAGGTGTCTCTCTGTCTCTCTCCCTCTCTGTCTCCCCCTCCCCTCTCAGTTTCTCTCAGTCTCTATCCTAAGTAAATAAATCAATTCAAGTATTTAAAAAAAAAAAGAAAAGAATTTTTAAAAGAGAAAAGGACAGTATGGCCTGGGGAACAGCGGGTTTCCTCAGTGGCAACAGCAGAGCAAGAAGCCGGGATGGGGATCCAGCCCCACCAGGTCTGCGCGGCTCTGGCAGTCGGGCTCAGTCGCTGGACTCCGTGAGTCCTGCTGGAGGACAGAGGTCGCCGAGGCTTCACGCAGGGCTGTGGGGATGGAGGCAGGGGCAGAAGCGTGAGCACCAACACAGAGGCAGCAGACGATGGTGCTGGGATGTCCCGGAAGGAGCCGCAGACAGAAGCAGAGACCCGTGTTGTCTGGCAGGAAGGTTCTTACTGGGCTGCCAGGATGAGGCCGGTCAGGTTCACGACAGGTGCTGTGGTCGGTGCCTCCTTGTCCGGCTCACCATGTCCTGGGTGAAGTCACATTCCCAGTGTCACGTATCAGGCTTGATCCATCCGGTCTGGCCCAGGCACTGTCACTTATTCTGCGGCCACTACACGCAGAGCCGGGCCAGCAGAGGGCCCTGGTCTAGGGCCGCCTTCCCCTGCCGCGGACCCTCCCATCTACGTGACACACGTGAATAGATGCTCACGGTCGGGACTGGCCGGTGGCCCTGAGCACTCCCAGAAAGAAAGCGTGCTGAATGCCAGTGTCAGAGCCTTCAAAAGCCAGCTGGCACACAGAGACAGAGGGGGGTACCCTCTGAAGGTCCCAGCTCACCCCAGACAGATAACTCCCTCTGTCCAGAAGCAGTGTCACTACGAAACCCTTCGTAAGCCGAAGAGACACAAAATGGAGACACAATCACTCTTGGTTTATACAGGGAGACTTTTAGCTTTGGAGACACAATCACTCTTGGTTTATACAGGGAGACTTTTAGCCTTTCTCCAAAAGAGCCGCCCAGCGTATCACCCCGGGTGCACAGACCCCCGCAGCGGTGTTAACACAGGGCACAGGCAGGGCGCTCTCCACACAGTCAGTAGCAACTGGGCATCGGGGCACCTGCAGCTTCAGCTAGTGCTGCCACACCAACACCAGACGCCACTCTGATTGTCCGTCTCAGGGTGGCAACACCTTGGGGATTCTTTTTGTTTTTTTTAAGAAAGTCTTTTAGAATTTCTTTATTACCTTTACTAATCGAGAGGGAAGGAGGAGATAAGAGAGAGACACCTACAGCCCTATGCCACCACTCGCAAAGCTTTCCCCTTGCAGGCGGGGGTTGGGGGCTTGAACTGGGGACCTTGAGCACTGTAACATGTGCGCTCGGCAGGTGCGCCACCATCAGGTCCCTGGGATTCTTTTAGTTAGTGAAGACAAGTTATTTTATAAAGCAAAGTGGCCCAGCAGTGGGAAAGCTGCAGACACTCTCAAAGGTGAAGCAGAGGGTTCTGACTTCTGCTGCACTGCACCAGGATTCATGACCCAGTTTTCAAGGCAAGTGTGTGTTTCCCCCTCCTCACATCAAAGGGACAGAGTGTATGTTGACTTTCTAGCTAAGCAGAGCAGCAGGGGCCTCAGAAGTGAGGAAAAAAGGTAAAGTCCGGCCTCCTCCTAGCTCCTTCCAGCGACCACTCACACAGTGGCCTCTCCCCGGGAGGGTCTGTTTCCTAAGCTGTGACTAACAGCCCCTTCCTCAGGATCTAAAAGCAGGGACGTTCTTGCTGGACTTGGGACGATTCTCATACACACCAGGACAGGAACATTCCTCCTGGTTAGCTAAAGCAAGCTGCAGAGAATCCCTTCTGGCAATCTGTGGGAGTCATAGAAAGAGGAACAGTCAGGAGGAAGTGGATAAGGCCTTGAGCTAAAGGCGAGAGACGGAAACTTAACGTCTGCATTCTCAGAGCAGGGCTTCATTCAAATATTTCAGGAGGTGGAGGAAAGTTTTTATAGATAATTGTGCTAAGTTAGTTTCAGTGGGTTTAACCAAAAAAAATAAAAGAACCCATGTACATAATATTCTCTTGGCTGACTTTCTCACATATTAAAGCTTAAAGTTATGCAGGTAAATTCTCAGGCTAAGACATGTTTGGTCTAATTAGCAATACCTTGGAGTAGCAGGCAGGACTCTGATTTTACAGATAGTACTTATACTTGGTGCAATAACTAACAAAACTGGCCTGACCTGATTTCTGTGTAAGTTTCCTTGGAGGGAGAAAGAAAAAAATATCTCTTATGAAAAAAATAAAGTGACAAAAAGCACAGATATTAAACTTTCACAAATATATACAGGTTAATTTCAAAGCATCAAAAAATATACCTCTACCTCCTTGAGACTGTAAAAGTCACCACTCCAGGGCTGGCACAATAGGCAATGTGTGTGGCCCAAGTTCAAGGCCAGCCTCCACCTGCACTGAAGGAATCTCCCCGACCGCTGTCTTTGCCCGTCTCTCTAGCTCTCCCTCTCTCTCCCTCTGAAGGGCTCACCTCAGAGTGCTGAAGTTGCAAGGATGACACACACAAAAAGTTCTGTCTTTGGTTAATAGACGTCACAATTACAAAGCACTGACAATCCCAATCCAGAAATGTAGTTTTCAGGTAATAATATCATTTCAAAGGGTGTTGTGAAAGACTTTTGTTGGAGTTAGTGTGGCTATTCTGAAAAGCTGATTTTGTCCCTTCCTTCCTTCCTTCCTTCCTTCCTTCCTTCCTTCCTTCCTTCCTTCCTTCCTTCCTTCCTTCCATCCCTCTTTCTTTTCTTTCATCCAGATGTGTGAGTGTGTGTGAGTGTGTGAGTGTGAGTGTGTGAGTGTGTGTGAGTGTGTGAGTGAGTGTGTGTGAGTGTGTGTGTGAGTGTGTGTGAGTGTGTGTGTGTGAGTGTGTGTGTGAGTGTGTGTGTGTGTGTGTGAGTGTGTGTGTGTGTGTGTGTGAGTGTGAGTGTGTGAGTGTGTGTGAGTGTGAGTGTGTGTGAGTGTGTGTGAGTGTGTGAGTGTGTGAGTGTGTGTGAGTGTGTGTGAGTGTGTGTGAGTGTGAGTGTGTGAGTGTGTGTGAGTGTGTGTGAGTGTGTGTGTGTGTGTGAGTGTGTGTGAGTGTGTGAGTGTGTGTGAGTGTGTGAGTGTGTGTGAGTGTGAGTGTGTGTGAGTGTGTGAGTGTGTGTGAGTGTGTGTGAGTGTGTGTGAGTGTATGTGTGAGTGAGTGTGTGTGAGTGTGTGAGTATGTGTGTGAGTGTGTGTGAGTGTGTGTGAGTGTGTGAGTGTGCGTGTGAGTGTGTATGTGAGTGTGAGTGTGTGTGAGTGTGTGTGAGTGTGTGAGTGTGTGTGTGAGTGTGTGTGTGTGAGTGTGTGTGAGTGTGTGAGTGTGAGAGTGAGTGTGTGTGAGAGTGTATGTGTGAGTGTGTGTGTGTGAGTGTGCGTGTGAGTGTGAGTGTGAGTGTGTGTGAGTGAGTGTGTGAGTGTGAGTGTGTGTGTGAGTGTGTGTGTGAGTGTGTGTATGTGTGTGAGTGTGTGTGTGAGTGTGAGAGTGAGTGTGTGTGTGTGTGAGTGAGTGAGTGGGTGTGAGTGTGTCAATGTGTGTGAGTAAGTGTGTGAATGTGTGTGTATGTGAGTGTGAGTGTGTTTGAGTATGAGTGTGTATGTGGATGTGTGTGTATGTGTGAGTGTGGCCATGTGTGAGTTTGACTCTGTGTGTGACTGTGTGAGTGTGTGTGAGTGTGCGCACGTTGACTCTGTGTGAGTGTGAGTGTGTTTGAGTGTGAGTGAGTGTGTATGTGAATGTGTGTGTATGTGTGAGTGTGACCATGTGTGAGTTTGACTCTGTGTGTGAGTGTGCGCACACTGACTCTGTGTGAGTGTGAGTGTGAGTACCTGGAGCACTGGAGAAGATACATTGCTTTGGGAACGTAACACAAATCTCAATCAGTTTAATAGATTTGCTCATCTTAAGCCTCTGACTATAACAATAAGAAATGGGTAATCCTCACAAGCCATGGGAAATCCCCAACTACTTGGAGTCAACAGTGCACTCAGCACTGGTTCGAGAGAAGACACACACGGTGTACCAGAGAGGCAGCTGCCTGGGTGGGGTGCAGGCCTTGTTCTGCAGGTAGCCGGGGTTCGAGCTCCAGGGCTCCATGGACGGTGCTGCAGCACTGGGGAGGCTCCGTGCAATGTCTCTCTCCTTCTCTCCGTCTGTCCCTGCCTCCATATCCCTGTCTCCCCCTCTCTCCCTGCCTCTCCACCCCTGTGTCTCCCCCTCTCTCCCTGTCTCTCTCTCCCTGTCTCTCCCCTTCTCTCCCTGTCTCTCTCTCCCTGTCTCTCCCCTTCTCTCCCTGTCTCTCTATCCCTGTCTCTCCCCCTCTCTCCTTGTCTCTCTCTCCCTGTCTCTCCCCTTCTCTCCCTGTCTCTCTATCCCTGTCTCTCCCCCTCTCTCCCTGTCTCTCTCTCCCTTGTCTCTCCCCTTCTCTCCCTGTCTCTCTATCCCTGTCTCCCCCCTTCTCTCCCTGTCTCTCTATCCCTGTCTCTCCCCCTCTCTCCTTGTCTCTCTCTCCCTGTCTCTCCCCCTCTCTCCCTGTCTCTCCCCCTCTCTCCCTGTCTCTCTATCCCTGTCTCTCCCCCTCTCTTCCTGTCTCTCTATCCCTGTCTCTCCCCCTCTCTCTCCCCCTCTCTCCCTGTCTCTCTATCCCTCTCTCCCCCTCTCTCCCTGTCTCTCTCTCCCTGTCTCTCCCCCTCTCTCCCTGTCTCTCCCCCTCTCTCCCTGTCTCTCTATCCCTGTCTCTCCCCCTCTCTTCCTGTCTCTCTATCCCTGTCTCTCCCCCTCTCTCTCCCCCTCTCTCCCTGTCTCTCTATCCCTCTCTCCCCCTCTCTCCCTGTCTCTCTCTCCCTGTCTCTCCCCCTCTCTCCCTGTCTCTCTATCCCTCTCTCCCCCTCTCTCCCTGTCTCTCTCTCCCTGTCTCTCCCCCTCTCTCCCTGTCTCTCTATCCCTCTCTCCCCTCTCTCCCTGTCTCTCTATCCCTGTCTCTTCCCCTCTCTCCCTGTCACTCTCCATCTCTCCCTGTCTCTCTCTCTTTCTCCCAATCTCTATTAGAATGACAAGGATCCTGAGTGGTGAAATTGCATATGCACAAGACCTCAGCTACATATAAATCTAAATAAATAAAATACATTAAAGTGAATATAAATAAAAACATGATGCAATTAGCGCAGTGTTTGACGAGACATTCACAAAACTAAATACATGTGCTCTAAGCTTTCTCATTAAGTAACCAAGTTAAAAATTAAGAAGGTGGGCTGGGGAGACAGCAAAAAGATTCTGCAAAACACTCTCCTGCCTGAGGTTCTGAGGTTCCAGGTTCAACCCCCGGCACCACCGTTAGCCAGAGCTGAGCAAGGCTCTGGTCTCCCTCCCTCTCTCTCTCTCTCTCTCTGATAAAAAAATAAATAAAAATTTAAATTAAAAAATGAACTTTGCTTTAAAGCTTAAAAACAGTAAAAAATAAAGTATCCAAAATAATTAAGAAGACCAAGTAGTATCCCAAGACTGAGGAGAACGAGAAGATCATAGTGACCCCAAGTCTTTTCAGGTGCGGTGACCTCCATCCGCCCACTGCAGCGATGTTAGATGAGATCTCATAGTGACAGCAAATAAAAGATCCACACAACCAAGTTTTGGAGATCGTGCAAAATAACTGAGTATTACAATAAAAAGCAACAAGCCTCAATCTTAGTAGCCTTTTGTAAGTGAAAGAAGCCAGAAACAAAAGGCTATTTCTAGAAAGGCAAACTCAGAGACAGAAGGCGGAGACATTCTTCAGAGGCGAGATTCGCTGTGAAGGAAGTCTGTGTAGATGTTGGAAATGGTCTCGTGTGTTGGTTTTGGTAATGTTTAAGGACTTTCTACATGTACTTGAATTCTTTGAAATGTACACTTGAAAGTACAGAGCTTCACTGTGTGTAGATAGCACTTCAACAGAGATGAGTGGACAGACCGGACAAAGGGCAGACCCTCCGGTCCAGTGACCAGAGTGCTCAACTTCAAAGCATGAAGTCTTCACGTCAGTCCTTGCTGTTTTCTTTTTTTTTTTTTTTCCCTCTTTCTCTTTCATGTTGACAAATTTAATGAATCTTTGAAAAAGAGTGGCCTGGGAGGTGGCACTGCGGAGAAAGCGTTGGTCTCTCAGGCGTGAGGTCCTGAATTCAATCCCTGGCAGCACATGTACCAGAGTGATGTCTGGTTCTTTCTCTCTCTTCTATCCGTCTCATTAATCAATAAATAAAATATTTTCTAAAAATCCAATCTAATCAAATGCAGGAAAACTTTCAATATGTTGCTCCATCAATTTCTAACATGTAAAAAAAAAAGAATACTTAATCTACTTCTTTGGAGTTTTGAAAACATCAGCATATTCATATTTAAGACAGAAGTAATGCAATTACTCATGAAAATAAAATGGGCCAGTAGAAAGACTTTGTTAGAAAAATGGATATTTTTACAAGTCAAAAGGGAAAACCGTGAATGTGAATGTGAAGAAAGAAACATCTCTGGTCAGGCGGCCAGCTCAGAACAAGCCGAGCGTGTGTTGAAACCTGGCCATTTTGGTTTCTGATACGAAAAGGGGAAACTTCTAGCAAATATATATATTTTTTAATATTTATTTTATTTATTTATTCCCTTTGGTTGCCCTTGTTGTTTTATTGTTGTAGTTACTGTTGTCATTGTTGTTGGATAGGACAGAGAGAAATGGAGAGAGGAGGGGAAGACAGAGAGGGGGAGAGAAAGACAGACACCTGCAGACCTGCTTCACCGCCTGTGAAGCGACTCCCCTGCAGGTGGGGAGCCGGGGTTCGAACCGGGATCCTTATGCCGGTCCTTGTGCTTTGCACCACCTGCGCTTAACCCGCTGCGCCACCGCCCGACCCCCCAGCAAATATTATCAGGCTATTTTCCATTTTCTTTACAAACTATTACTCACAAGTGGTGCTGTGGCATGTATTATTTCCCCTGTCTTCTGGTCTTTTTTACTTCTACCATCTAGAAATCTAGTGCCTGGCAGGAGGGGGGCAGGCAGGGGCACACTTGGCTGAGTGCTCACATCACAGTGCTCAAGGCCCTGGGTTCAAGGCCCCGGCCCCCACCTGCAGGGGGAAGCTTCACGAGTGGTGAAGCAGGGCTGCAGCTGTCTCTCTGTCTCTCTCCCTCTCTATCTCTCCCTCAATTTCTGTCTCTACCCACATCAATAAGTAAACTATTTTTAAAAGTAATCAAATAGAGCTTTATTTGTGACTAACAGTTGTATTTTCATACAGTTTTCACATCTCATGACATCTCTTCTTTTGGTCTTTGTCAACAGGGAACAGCCGTTAGCTTGATGCTGGTGGACATGCAGGCAGTGCGGCAAGTCTATCAGAGAGGGATGGAGGCCATGGACCTGGAGTCAGACTGCTGTGTCCACACTCCCATGAACGGCCATCCACAGGTGGGCTACAGTACACAGAATCAAATGGAGAAGAGCCGGGTGGTGGCGCACCTGGGTAAACACTCACATTACAGTGTGCATGGACCCGGGTTCAAGCCCCTGGTCCCCACCTGCAGGGAGGAAGCTTCACGAATGGTGAAGCAGGGCTACAGGTCTCTCTCTCTCTCTCTCTCTCTCTCTCCCTCTCTTCTCTCAATTTCCCTCTGTCTCTGTCCAATACGAGATCATTTTAAAAAGCAGACTTGTAAATTTGGTATCCTGCTCCATATTGCTTTTTCCTGAAGTTTCTAGTAAAGCCGAAACTCCATGAAGTCCTGTCTTTTCTGTACAGGCCAGTGTTTCTCTGCAAATACAGTGGTCAAGTCTGAAGAGTGTGTTCTCCTTTGTGATCAAAAGGTGAAGTGGCTGTGTGAGCTTTGAGTGAACCCTCAAGCAGGCAGCCATGTGGCCTGCTGCTAGCAGGGGAACTAAGTGTGAGAGGCCTGTGGGCTTTCTGTGAGCTTGAGAGACTGACAAGGAGAAGCTGAGTCTGGGAGACTTTTCCCTCTTGGCTCATCTCTGTAAGGAGAGAGGCTAACACGTGGGGTGTCTTTCCAGACCTCCATCCAAGGATGGGAGAGCTCCCCTAAGCTCCACCAAGCTGCCACACAGTCCCGCACACGTGAGTTTAGAGCCTCTGAAGAGCCGTTTCCTCCCCTGCCCTGCAGGCACTTGCTGGTTCTCCTTCCGAATGCAGCCCAGGGGGCCCGCAGGACAGCTCACCCAGGAAGGTGTTTGCGCCGCCCGCGCACCTGGCTCAGATCTGCCTTCTCAGACACCACGAGATTCTGACACTGACACTTCTGTGCTTTGTCTTTTTGCCCCCCATCTCACGCACTATGTGGAAAAAAAAAAAGTCTTCCTGGAAAGGTAAAGCCTTGGCAAGAACAAAGAGAAAGAAAGAGAGAGAGAGAGAGAGAGAGAGAGAGAGAGAGAAATCCAGTAACCTAGACTTGCACTTCCCAGTGACAATGAATTAGCCTTATCCCCAGTGAGTCGCCATGACTACGCTCAGGGAGGCAGTTACAGGGTTTCACCCTGTTCCCAGCACCCTGTTCCACGACCTCCTTCTGCCCTTTGGGGTGCTATCCAGAGGATTCAGTGTTCTCTCCTCTCCTTCCATTGGCTTCTTTGAAGAGCCCAGAGTGGAGAAAGGCCGGCCCTCTTCCCCAAGAGGATTTCAGTCAAGGAAAAGCAGCCTTGACCAAGCTCTGGGGAGTGGCCATTTTGCTTGGCAGGGGCTTTTGATCTGGAATTCAGGCTCTTTCTGTCTGTATTTTTCTGAGCTGGGATGGCTATGGAGCTAGAGTCATGATTTTCAATGTGTGCCCCTCCCCTCACAGGCTCACAAGTGCAGCAAATGACTCAGTTTTGGAAATGTGCCTTTTGCCTTGAGAAGACCTTTGAGTCTGCCGGCTCAGTGCTTTTCCCAGAGCTTCTGCTGGCAGGAGCAGGCAGATTAGGGTCGCAGGGACCAGAGGAGACTCCCCAGCCTGAGAGACCCACTAGACTCTTCTAGACCCCGAACATGACGGGCTTTGGGGCAAAGCATTCCTGCTCTGGCATTGTAACAGTTTTTAGTTTATTTTACTAAAGAAACAGACAGTACAAGGCCTCACTCACTCTCTTTGTGTCCTTGAAGGCAAGAAATGAATTTACCATGTGAGAGGTATTCTCCCTGCACCTGAAGAGGAGAGACAGTCTTGTCACCAGAGATAAGGAACAAGGCCACAGGAACAAGCACTGCTATTTTCTTTACAACAATTTACAATCCCAGGAACAAATTTCTTTGTCTTATCAATCCACATATTTACTATTTCCAAGCAAGGAGGATACACACTGTTGGCTTAGATTGCTTCTTTGTGTCTCCTTTCTGAGGCCCCAATATATGGAAAACTAAAGTAAGATAGTTTTTCTCATGTTAGTCGGTCTTCTATTCTGAGAAGTGTCTCAGACAAAAAGCTTAAAAGGGTAGAAGGGAAGTCACCCCCCACTACAAGCACTCACTTCTGACTTGACCTCACTGCCCTCTCAGCTTCCCCACAGTAGCACCCTGAGCAGTGTCCCACAGAGCCTTACTATTTAGAACGAAGATCAGGACACACTGTGCGCTACTGCCTAGCGAGCCCTCAAGCCTGCCTGCTGTCCTCTTCTTAGAGACTTAAATACATATAAGTCTTATTATTCAATAGTAATATAACATAGAACACACACACATACACTGGATAGAGACAGACACAGAGAGAAATGGGAGACGGGGAGACATCTGCAGTCCTGCTTCACCACTTATGAAGCTTCTCCTCCACCCCCTTCTCCACACACACACACACACACACACTCACACACACTCACACACACTCACACTCACACACACACACACACACTCACACTCACACTCACACACACACACACTCACACACTCACACACACTCACACTCACACACTCACACTCACACACTCACACACACTCACACTCACACACTCACACACTCACACTCACACACACACACTCACACACACTCACACACACTCACACACACTCACACACACACACTCACACACACTCACACACACTCACACACACACTCACACACACACACTCACACATACTCACACTAACACACACACTCACACACACACACTCACACACACACTCACACACACTCACACTAACACACACACTCACACTCACACACACACTCACACACACTCACACTCACACTAACACACACACTCACACACACTCACACACACACTCACACTCACACACACTCACACTCACACACACTCACACTCACACACACACTCACACACACTCACACTCACACACACTCACACTCACACACTCACACACACTCACACACATTCACACACACTCACACACACACTAACACACACACACTCACACACACTCACACTCACACACACTCACACACTCACACACACACACACTCACACACATTCACACACACTCACACACACACTAACACACACACACTCACACACACTCACACTCACACACACACTCACACTCACACACACACTCACACACTCACACACTCACACTCACACACTCACACACACACTCACACTAACACACACACTCACACACACTCACACTCACACACACACTCACACTCACACACTCACACACACTCACACTAACACACACACTCACACACACACACTCACACACACTCACACACACACACTCACACACACACTCACACACACACACTCACACACACACTCACACACACACACACACACACACACACTCACACACTCACACACACATACACACACTCACACACATGCACACATGGGGAGGCGAGGTTTGAACCTGGGTCCTTGAACACTGTCACATGTTCCCTCCCACTGCCTCTCCTCTGAACGCTCAGCCCCCCCATGGGCAGTCTTTCCCTTTTAGGGTTTTCTTTCATATCAAAGAGGCCTCAAGTTTCCCTTTGCAACGTAATTGTAGAATATACCTTATGCTTAGATACTGTTATTGGTTTCCTCCATTATTTCCTTGTGCATAAACCAGATTTCAGCCAGACGCTGGGCAACACTTTCCTACTTCCCTCCACGCCCCAGTCTGCAGTCAGGACATGAAGATATGCCTGGGAACTCAGCGGGCAGGTCACTGCACCAGAAATGTGACAGACAAGGGCAGGCTCACCTTGTATTATCACCTTAAGAGGGAAAGGATGGAGTGCTAACACTGAGTCTTTTGTTTTCATTGTCACCACACCACGGTTCTTGCTGGAGCTCAGTGACTGCACTGCAAATCCACTGCTCCGGTGGTCGGTCATTTCTCCTCCCTCCCTCCCTCCTTCCCTCCTTCCTTCCCTCCCTCCCTCCTTCCCTCCTTCCTTCCCTCCCTCCCTCCTTTCCTCCTTCCTTCCCTCCCTCCCTCCTTCCTTCCTTCCTTCCCTCCCTCCCTCCTTCCCTCCTTCCTTCCCTCCCTCCCTCCTTCCCTCCTTCCTTCCCTCCCTCCCTCCTTCCTTCCTTCCCTCCCTCCCTCCTTCCCTCCTTCCTTCCCTCCCTCCCTCCTTCCCTCCTTCCTTCCCTCCCTCCCTCCTTCCCTCCTTCCTTCCCTCCCTCCCTCCTTCCCTCCTTTCTTCCCTCCCTCCCTCCTTCCCTCCCTCCCTCCTTCCTTCCCTCCCTCCCTCCTTCCCTCCTTCCTTCCCTCCCTCCCTCCTTCCTTCCTTCCTTCCCTCCCTCCCTCCTTCCCTCCTTCCCTCCCTCCTTCCTTCCTTCCTTCCTTCCTTCCTTCCTTCCTTCCTGTCTTTCTTTCTACTTTATTGGGTAGGACAGAGAGAAATTGACAAAAAGGAGGAGGAGATAGAGGAGAAGAGAAAGATAGATACCTGCTTCATTACTTGTGAAGCCTCCCCACTGCAGATGGGGAGCAGGGCTTGAACCCAAGTCCTTGCACATGGTAATATGTGTGCTTGACAGGCTGCACCAGCTTCCAGCCCCCTAACACTGACTCTTGTGGGAGACTTTGGAGTAAGGCACCAAGTACTACAGAGTTTGAGCACTCAGCAGCTGTCTCCTTTTCCAAACTCGAGAGAGGTGTTCAGAGAGGGAAGATGTGCCTCGGCCTGCTGGACCCGCAGCTGCACTCAGAAACGCCGTCCGTCCACTGCTGTCCTGGTCCTGTGTGTGTCTCCAGCCCTCTCCCACGCCCGCCCTGAAGTCCTGGAGCCCGGAGATCCCCTGAGTTTCACATGGGTTACTTCAGAGGGGCCGTCAGCTTAGAGCAGGGTGACGCTTCCCTGAGTTAAGCTCACAGGAAATTCAGTTACACACAACCCTGCTTCCGGGAGATGTTTTCTAAATCAGGGCCTGTCGGTCTAGGCTACTGAGGGCTCAAGTGTGTTCTTGTTTATGATGATTAGAAGAAGGAAATGGGGTCTGGAAATGGAAAATAAAGCTGAAAAAGATTGTCCATTAGGAAGAAAAGAGAAAAGAGAAGAGAAAAAAAGAAGAAGCTTAAGAAGTAGAGGGCCAAGCTGTGGCACACTGGTTAAGCGCACACATCGCAGGGCACAAGGACCCGAGTTCAAGCCCCCTGGTGCCCACCTGCAGGGGGGAAGCTTCACGAGTGGTGCAGCAGGGCTGCAGGTGTCTCTCTGTCTCTCTCCCTCTCTATCTCCCTTCTCAATTTCTCTCTGTCTCTATCCAATAATAAACAAATAAAAATACTTTTTAAAAAAGATTAAAAAAAAAAAGAAGAAGTGGATGGAGTTGCAGGCCTCTGAGGTAACGGCTGGGCTGACCGTCAAGAGACAGGTAGCTGGAGAGCGGCGTGACCCAGTGGCCCGAGTCTCCGTGTGGGCTGAAGGGGAGAGCGCCTCAGCTTTGGAAGAGAATGGACAGATACGGCTCTGCTGGCTGCACTAAGTGAGCTGAGATGGTCTAGAGTCTATTCACTTTGTAAAAACTGCTAAGATGATAAAACAGCAGGGGGATGGGTTAAAGACGAGAGCAGAAGCCATTCAGGCAGCCAGACTGGTGCTCAGGGCTGGAGCACTGGGCCGGCAGCTTGAGGGCTGGGGTTTGAGCCCTGGGCTCACGTGTGCAGCCTGATCCTCTGGTTCTCTCTCTCTCTCTCTGGACACCCATTCACTACACTTCTCAGGTGGCACTGACCTGAAGCTCCCTCTGTCTGCGTCTGTCAGTAAGTCTCTCTTTTTTTAGAAGATATTTTTAAAACTATTTTATTCATTTATTTGTTTATTTATTTATCTATTTTTATTTTTGAGACAGATGCAAAGAGACAAAGGCACAGTGAGAAATACACACTGCTCAGCTCTGGATCACGGTGGTGTGGGGGCTGAACCTGGGACTTCGGAGCCTCAGGCATGAGAGTTTCTTTGCATAACCATTATGCTCTCTACCCCTACGCCTAAGTCTTTTTATCTTTGAAAATCAGACCCTTGGAACAGCTAGTCTGAAGGTGTAACATCTTTAAAAAAAAAAAATTAAAATCACAGAGCATTTCTAGCACAAAACGTGTAATAAAAGGCTGGGTTTGAAAAAAATGCTGCAAGTCTTGGAGATTCAAAAGGATTTTCCAAGGAAGCACAAGTATTGTCATTTAATAACCACATGTTCATCTTTATGTTACACAGCTTATTATCTTTTATTTTTCTCTCATTTTTCTCTGCTTTAACTTTCTTTTCTTTTCTCAGCTTTTCTTCTTTAACCAGAGTACTACTCAGCTCTTGCTTACAGTGGTACTGGGGTTTGAACCTGGGATCTGGAGTCTCAGGCATGAAAGGTTTTTTCCACTTCTTATTTTCAAAAAAGGTGTATATGTTGTTCAATTCCCAGCACCACCATAAGCCAAAACTGAGCAGTGTTCTGGCAAAAAAGAAGAGGAGGAAGAAGAGAAAGGAGAAGGAGAAGGAGGAGAAGAAAAGGGAGAGGGAGAAGGAGGGGAAGGAGAATAGGAAGATGAAGAAAAAAGGGAGGATGAAGAAGAAGAAGCAGAATCAAGTTTATGAATGAGAAAAAGAAAGACAGAACTAAAGTGCTGCTCCAGCAAAGGGGCTGAACAGAGGACCTCACACTCTTGATTCAAAGTCCCAGCCACTGCTCCACCTCCTGGGCTGATGTTCTCATCATTCATTTATTTTTTAAAGGACGACTTTACTTATTTTGTAAGCTAAAGAGAGGGGAGAGGGCAGAGCAGCATTCTGGCGTATGCAGTGTCTGGGGTTGAACTCGGGGCCTCAGACTTGCAAATTTTCCACTTTTAAGACATTCATTTGGAATCTGTGCTTGCCTTTAATGATCTGACCACACGTGTCAGAGCGTGTGGAAGGTCACCTGCGCTGATGTTCACTGCCCTCCTTGACGTCTCTTCACATTGGGTTGATATTTCATTTCACAAGACTTTTATAACTGTCTTTAGTTATTGGATACAGACAGCCAGAAATCGAGAAGGAGGAGGAGATAGAGAGGGAGAGAGGCAGAGAGACCCCTGCAGCCCTGCTTCACCACTTGTGAAGCTTTCCCCCTGCAGGTGGGGGCAGAGGCTTTAACTCAGGTCCTGTGTACTATGATGTGTGTGCTCAGCCAGGTGCAATGCCAGTCGGCCTTGTGTTTATCTTTCTCACACGCGTACACGCACACACACACACACACACACACACACACACACACACACGGCCTTCACTTTTGTACCTTACAACCTACTTTGATGTTGCCTGACTGCATCACGTATGGAACCTGACCTTCAGAACGGAAGTCAACCTTGAGATGGTCAAATCAAAACTCCAAGCTTTTCCACATTTAGTCCCTCACGGTCGAAACTGTGGATAGCACCAGTGACTCACCAAACCTTAGGTGAATATTAGCCTTCCTTAGATAAAACAGCAAAGACCAATGACTTGCACAAGCTTGTTGTAATCTTAAACTGCTTGAAAACATAGATCCAGCCATTTAAAATTCAGCGACGGTAAACACTGACAAGTCAGTTTTGAAAAGCGTCACATAAATGATTCCACGTGTACTCAGTAACCAACAATTTAGCTTTCGACAAGCTAGGACTCTTATACTCTGTCTTACCTTAGCCCTGCTCAGCTCTGGCTTACGGTGGTCAAGGGGATCAAACCTGGGTCTCTGGAGCCTCAGCCATCTGCATCTCTTTGTATAACCATTATGCTACCTTTCTTCATCATGATATTTCTCTTTGTATAACCACTATGCTACCTTTCTTCATTATATTTTTATTTTCTATATCTGTTTTTCCACTATGAGCAAGGGGGGCCGGTGGTGGAGAACCTGGTTGAGTGCACATGTTACGGTACACAAGGGCCCAGGTTCAAGTCCTTGGTCCGTACCTGCAGGGGAAAGCTTCATGAGTGGAGAAGCAGGATTTTGTGGGAGTCTCTCTGTGTCTCCCCCTCTCAATTTATCTGACTCTATTACATAATTTTTTAAAAGTCCAAAAAGAAAAAAAATTATCTCTCCTTTCCCTCTCAATTTCTGACGGTCTCTAGCCAATAAATAAAGATAATTTTTTAAAATAAATTTTAAAATAGGAAAAAGGGATTGCAAGAGAGGAAGGGGCAAAGTATACTCATTTCTAGGTCACAGTCACAAAATTTCTCCTTGGACAGTCAAGTTTCTCTCTCTCTCTCTCTTTTATTATTATTATTATTATTTTTGGCCTCCAGGGTTATCACTGGGAGCTTGGTGCCTGCACTACTACGAATCCACTGCTCCTGGAGGCCATACTTTTTCAGTTATTGTTGCTGTTGGATAGGACAGGGAGAAATCAAGAGAGGAGGGGAAGACAGACAGACACCTGCAGACCTGCTTCACTTGCACACAGGTGGGGAACCGGGGTCCTAGGGCTTCACGCCATGTGCACTTAGCCTGGAGCACCACCGCCAGCCCCCAAGATTCTCTGTCTTTCTAGACGGCCTGTTTGTTTGTTTGCTATTTCCCACCAACGTCACGGGTTCAGTGCTCTCATGGCTCTACTGTTCCCAGTGGTCATTCTCACTGTCCTCTCTTTCTGCTTTTGACAGAGAGTGAGAGAAGAGCCAGAGAGCAGGGAGACACTAGCAGCCCTGAGTGAAATTCCCCGGGAGGTGGACGTGGGGGCCTGAATCTGCACCGTCACAGCCACGCGCGGCTACTGCCAGCAGTGAGCAGCCAGCCCGACAGGGACAGTGTCCATCCGCAAAGTCAGCTGTGTGACACGCACCTTCCACTGAGCCCAGGAGCACTGCCTGCCTGCTCTCTCCCTTGAATGTCGACAGACACACACACACACACCACAGCAGATTC